>NC_089258.1:58846098-59146098 GCF_963930625.1 Muntiacus reevesi | reverse complement strand
ATTGCTGCAGATTTGTTCTGCATGAATTTTGACAGCTAAGGAAGGACCCACTTCTAAAGATGGCTGATGATGAGAAAATAATTCATATGATTATAAAGAAAATACACAGCTTTTAAAGTAGTAATCCTCACTTCTCATTTCTATACTTTTTCTTAGTTACTATATGTCCCTAAGTATAAAGCAATTGTTTTTTGGCAAAATTATTTTTCAGAAGACAGCACTATCTGTGTCCTTAAGAAGGCTCTCATGCAATAGGCCTCTATCATTTCATTTTAAACAACAAAGTTCAGGTTTGACTGAAATGATTTCAAGTTTGCTAGATTTTGTTGTTTTAAGAGTCACCTTAGCTAGTGGGTGAAAAGAGAAGGAAATATGTATTTAAAGAACAGAGTTAGTGATTATTCCTAGGGGCAAAGTCTCACAATTGCGAATGTGGATGTGCTTGTACACTAGTCTTTTCACAATCACTTACTTGAAAATTTGCAGAATGAAAGGCTTTGTAATTATCATATGGATCCTTTGGTTCCTGAGAACTTGGAAGAACAGAATGTAAGAGTAGGATTATCTTCAAAGAAAGTGAAGCCAAAATTTCTTTTTTTGAAAAAATTTTCAAAAAATTTTTGTTTAGTCAATTTTTGTTGTTGGTTAGTCACTAAGTCACGTCTGACTCTTTACAACCCTATGGACTGCAGCATGCCAGGCTTCCCAGTCCTTTTCTATCTCCAGAAGTTTGTGCAAACTCATGTCCATTGGGTTGTGATGGTAATGCCATCCAACCATCTCATCCTCTGTTGCACCCTTCTCCTCCTGCCCTCAGTCTTTCCCCATATCAGGGTCTTTTCCAATAAGTTGCCTTTTTGCATCAGTGGCCAAAGTGTTGGAGTTACAGCCTCAGCATTAGTCCTTCCAATGAATATTCAGGATTGATTTCCTTTAGGATTGGGTGGTTTGATCTTCTTGCTGTACAAGGAACTCTTAAGAGTGTTTGCCAGCTTGAGTGTTCAAAAGTATAGTTTCTTTCTTATAGTTTCTAAGAAGTTAGACTTCTTTATGGTCCAATGTTCAACATCCATACATGACCTCTGAAAAAAGCCACAGCTTTGATTATCTGGACCTTTGTCGGCAAAGTGACATCTCTGCTTTTTAATATGCTGTCTAGCTTTCCTTCCAAGGAGCAAGCATCTTAATTTCATGGCTACATACACAGTCTGCAGTGATTTTGGAGCCCAGTAAAATAAAATCTGACACTGCTTCCACTTTTCCCCTTCTATTTGTCATGAAGTGATGGGACCAGATGTCATGGTTTTAGTTTGATGAATGTTAAGTTTTAAGCCAGTTTGTTCACTCTCCTCTTTCACCCTCATCAAGAAGCTGTTTAGTTCCTCCTTACTTTCTGCCACTAGTGGTATCATTTGCATTTCTGAGGTTGTTGATATTTCTCCCAGCAGTCTTTATTCCAGCTTGTGATTCATCTAGCCCAGCATTTCACATGAAGTACTCTGCCAAGAAGTTAAATAAGCAGGGTGACAATATACAACCTTGACATACTCCTTTCCCAATTTTGAACCAGTCCCTTGTCCCATGTTCAGTCCTACCTGTTGCTTCTTGACCTGAATACAGGTTTCTCAGGAGGCTAGAAAAGTGATCTATTATTCTCATCTCTTTGTGGATTGTCTACAGTTTGTTGTCATCCACACAGTCAAAGACTTTAGCATAGTCAATGAAGCAGAAGTATATGTTTTTCTGGAATTCCGTTGCTTTTTCTATGATCCAGTGGATGTTGGAAGTTTGATCTCTGGTTCCTCTGTCCTTTCTAAATCCAGCTGAACATCTGGAAGTTCACAGTTCACATATTGTTGAAGCCTGGCTTGGAGAATTTTGAGCATTACTTGGCTGTCCTGTGAGATGAGTGCAATTGTGCAGTAGTTTGAGCTTCTTTGGCATTTCCTTTCTTTGGGTTTGGAATGAAAACTGACCTTTTCCAGTTCTGTAGCCACTGCAGAGTTTTCCAAATTTGCTGACATATTGGGTGCAGCACTTTGACAACATCATCAGTTGGGTATATCTTTACCCTTCTCTCTTGCCTTTTGCTTTTCTTCTTTTCTCAGCTGTTTGTAAAGCCTCCTGAGACAACTACTTTGCTTTCTTGCATTTATTTTTCTTTGGGATGGTTTTGGTCACTGCCCCCTGTACAGTGTTATGAACCTCCATCCATAGTTATTCAGATACTCTTGTTTTCTAGGTTCTAATCCCTTGAATCTATTCATCACCTCCACTGTATAAAGGAATTTGATTTAGGTCATACCGGAATGGCCTAGTGGTTTTCCCTGCTTTTTCAATTCAGGCATTAATTTTGCAATAAGTAACTCGTGATCTGACCCACAGTCAGTTCCTGTTCTTGTTTTTGCTGACTGTATAGAGCTTCTCTGTTTTCAGCTGCAAAGAATATAATGTCTGATTTTGGTATTGACTATCTGGTGATGTCCATGTGTAAAGTTTTCTCTTATGTTGTTGGAAGAGAGTATTCGCTATGACCAGTATGTTCTATTGACAAAACTCTGGTAACCTTTGCTCTTCTTCATTTTGTACTCTGAGGCCAAACTTCCCTGTTTTTCTAGGTGTCTCTTGACTTCCTGCTTTTGCATTCCAATCCTCTGTGATGAAAAGGACATCTTTTCTTGGTGATAATTCTAGAAGGCCTTGTAGGTCTTCATAGAACCATTTGACTTCAGCTTCTTCAGCATTAGTGGTTAGGGCATAGACTTGGATTACTGTGGTGTTGAACGTTTTTCCTTGAAAACAAACGGTGATCATTCTGTCATTTTTGAGATTGCACCCAAATTATGCATTTCATACTCTTTAGTTGACTATGATGGCTACTCTCTTTCTCCTAAGGGATTCTTAACCATGTAGTAGACTTAATGGTCATCTTAATTAAATTTACCCATTCCCATCCACTTTAGTTCACTGATTTCTAAAATGTTGATGTTCACTCACCTTCTCCTGTTTGACCAGGTCCAATTTACCTCGATCCATGGACCTAATCTTCCAGGTTCTTATGCAGTATTGTTGCTTACAGTATCAGACTTCACTTTCACCACCATACACGTGCACAGCTGAGCATTATTTCCACTTTGGCCCAGCCTCTTCATTCTAGAGTAGTTTATTGACAAGTGAAAGTGAAAGTCACTCAGTCGTGTCTGACTCTTTGCGATCCCATGGACTATACAGTCCATGGAATTTTCCAGGCCAGAATACTGGAGTGGGTAGCCTTTCCCTTCTCCAGGGGATCTTCCCAATCCAGGGATCGAACCCAGGTCTCCCACATTGCAGGAGGATTCTTTACCAGCTGAGCCACAAGGGCAGTCCTAGAACACTGAGTGGGTAGCCTGTCCCTTCTCCAGCGGATCTTCCTGCCCCAGGAATCAAACTGGGGTCTCCTGCATTGCAGGCAGATTCTTTACCAAGTTTGTTGACAATGTTGTGTTAATTTCAGGGGCACAGTGAAGTGACTCAGTTTTACATACACGTGTATCCACTTCTGTCTTTTGTTTAAGATTCTTTTCCCAGACAGGCACTTTAAAAGCACCGAGTAGAGTCCCTGTGGTACACAATCGGTAGTTAGCTACCTGTCTTCTGTCTAGCAGTGTGTCTGTGTCGATTCCAGTCTCCTAATTCACCCCTCCCCACCACCGTATTCCCTGCTAGCCATAAATTTGTTTTCTACATCTGTGATTCTACTTCTGAACTTTTAGAAAAAAGTTTATTACTTATTTGCTGCATCAGGTTTTAGTTGCAGCATGTGGGATCTTTAGTTGTGATGCATGAACTCTCTTGTGGCCCTCGGGCATGGACCTAGTTGCTCTATAGTATATGGAATCTTAGTTCCCGGAATAAGGATCAAACTTGCTTACCCTGCATGCCCTTAACTGCTGGATCCCCAGGGAAGTCCCTGTTTTTTTTTTTTTTTTAAGTTTCTGAATTTCTTGTTGTGCATCTCCTCTCCTCAATCTCATTTGAGACATAAGAATCATGGACTTTTCTTGTTCTTATGCCCCTATCTTTACACATACAATTTTTTAATCTTCTTTGTGTTTTAAAGCAACTTAGAAGTCACAAAATTACATGCTGTGGAAAAGAAAAATTAACACATTTAATGCTATTGTTAGACTTGTTAAAGATGGTAAAGATAATATTGTTTAAGATGGATGTGGCTTCCCTGGTAGCTCAGATGGTAAAGAATCCACCTGCAATGTGGGAGAACTGGGTTCGATCTCTGGGTTGGAAAGATCCCGTAGAGAAGGGAATGGCTACCCACTCCAGTGTTCTCACCTTCTGAATTCCATGGACAGAGGAGTCTGTCAGGCTACAGTCTATGAGGCTGCAAAAAGTCAGACATGACTGAGCAACTACCACTAAATCACTCACTCAGGGTGTAAGTGGACAGTTTGAATGAGTGAAAAAGAATAATGTTCTCACAGGAGTCTTTAATTTTATATTGCTGTGTTGTCCATTGTGGTAGCCACTAGTCATGTGAAGCAATTTAAATTTAAATTATTTAAAATGAAAGAAATGTAAAAATTCAGTTTTTCAGTTGCTTTAGTCCCATTTCAGGGGCCCAATACTACACATGGCTAGTAGCTACCACATTAGACAGAGTAGATATAGAACATTTTTATTATTGCAAAAAGTTTTGCTGTATGATGCTATAACAGAGTATAACTTTAAATATTTGGGTAATGAAATAATTAATATTGTAAATAGTCATTTGACTGTTTCATTTATTTATCGACATTTCAAGTTGATGAAAAAAGTTTTGGAATGAAATGGGAAATTACATTTGAGGTCATTTTACATTTGGGCACACAAAGTGATATATTTAAAATATGAATTGACTGTTTATTTTATTAAATGTCATTGCCTTAAATTCTCAGTACATTTTGTTAATTTGGCGACATAGCTGATACTGACACCAAACTTTGAAAAGCAAGTATTAAAGACATCAATTCTAAGGTAGTGAATATAGGACTTCATATTTAATGAAAGTTTCACAACTTCCATAATCCTTGATCTCATTTCATCATGACATTTACTAAGATAGGCTTCTATTCTACAAAATGGCCCAAGGGCATCAAATAACGTGTTATATGAAAATGTAATATAGAATAGTAGAATTTCTATTTAAGAAAGAGTCAGAATTTTATTGCCTTTAAAACATTTTTTCCCTGGACTTGTTAAGCAATCCTTGCAGTATTAGTTGTTTCTCCTAGTAGTTGATACAGAGCACAGCCTCTATAACTGAGTCTTAATGGAATTTAGAAAAAATTTATAAGACTAGTTTCTAAATTTAAAAATATAAACCTGTCTGGCATTCTAATCAGAAAATCAGAAGGCTTTTTGGCAAGTAAATTTCTTTGGTTATATAATATTCCAGAAGGAATATTAGCAAAAGCCTTTCACTGTAATGAATCTTCTGAGTCTTCTCATACAATTACCTGCGGACCCTGAAAATCTCCTTAATTTTTGTTATAGTTTGTTACATTGATATTGTAGCTATGTAGCTATAAATCCTCCTTTTGTTACATTCTGCTTTAATATTTGTGTGAAGAAGTAAATTGATTAACTTGTTAGCATTCACACCATCTCTCTCTGCATCCAGATCACTTAGCTTCATTTCACTCTTCTATTTTTGAATTTAGAAAAGACAAAATTTGCACAGTGAAAACCTTCAGAGATGAAGAGTCTTCCCACTGGAAGTCTTATGTACCTCCTCCTCAAGGTGTTTCCCTGAGATGAAGGAAGGAAGCTGAAGAGGAATAGCAAGAAGGGATAAGAAAGTCTTCTTCAGTGAACAATGCAAAGAGGAGGAAAATGATAGAATGGGAAAGACTAGAGATCTCTTCAAGAAAATTGAAGATAGCAGGGGAACATTTCATGCAAAGATGGGAACAATAAAGGGCATAAATGGTATGGATTTAGCAGAAGCAGAAGGTATTAATAAGAGGTGGCAAAAATACACAGTAGAACTATACAAAAAAGATCTTAATGACCTGGATAATCGTGGTGGTGTGGTCAGTCACCTAGAGCCAGATATCCTGGAGTGAAATCAAATGGACCTTAGGAAGAATCACTACAAACAAAACTTGTGGAGGTGATGGAATTCCAGCTGAACTATTTCGAATCTTAAAAATGCTGCTGTGAAAGTGCTGCACTCAAAATGCCAGCAAATTTGGAAAACTCAACAGTGGCCATAGGACTGGAAAAAGTGTGTTCATTCCAATTCCAAAGAAATGCAGGACCAAAGAATATTCAAATTACCGCACATCATGCAAAAGGCTGGGCTAGATGAATAACAAGCTTGAATCAAGATTGCTGAGAGAATTATCAACAAATACACAGATGATACCACTCTAATGGCAGAGTAGGAACTAGATAGCTTCTTGATGAGAGTTGAAAGAGAAGAGTGAACAAGCTGGCTTAAAACTCAGCATTCAAAAAACTAAGATCGTGGCATCTGGTCCTGTCACTCATATCAAACAGGTAAGGAAAAAATGGAAACAATGACAGATTTTCTTTTCGTGGGCTCCGGAATCATTGCGAATGGTGACTGCAGCCATGAAATCAGAAGATGCTTACTCCTTGGAAGAAAAGCTATGACAAACCTAGACAGCATATTAAAAAGCATACATGTCACTTGGCAGAAAAAGGTCCATCTAGTCAAAGCTATGGTTTTTCCTTTAGTCATGTATGGATGTGCCATTTGGACCATATAGAAGGCTGAGTGATAAAGAATTGATGTGTTCAAGCTTTGGTGCTAGAGAAGGCTCTTGAGAGTCCTCTGGATAGCCAGGAGATCAAACCAGTCAATCGTAAAGGAAATCAACCCTGAATATTCTCTGGAAAAATGGATGCTAAAACTGAAGCTCCAATACTCTGGCCACCTGATGAAAAGAGCTGACTCATTGGAAAAGAGCCTGATGCTGGCAAAGACTGAGGACAGTAGGAGAAGAGCGCTGGAGGATGAATGGTTGGATGGCATCACCAACTCAATGGACATGAGTTTGAACAAACTCCGGAAGATAGTCAAGGACAAGGAAGCCTGGTGTGCTGCAGTCCATGGGGTTGCAAGAGTTGGATAGGACTTAGCAGCTGAACAACAACAACAAGGAGGTCATTCTGAGAAGAGGTATACATCTATTAAGTATTAACTGAGCCCCAATCATTTTACTGTGCAGTATGTAGAGGCTCCACCTAAAGCAATCCACTGATACATAAGCTCCTATAATCCTGTGGAGTCAACTGTCTAGTGAAGGACAGAGACATTTTAGTCATCCCACAAACATATTCAGGAAAATATTTTCAGTGACTGGCTGACACACAGCATTCTTTCTGCATTGTTTATTGCTATTTCCCAGCAGGACTCTGTCCTAAGCAGACATTTGGTCTAGCAAGGAACAGTCAACAAATGCATGCAAACAACCAAAGGGATAAACTTACAGAATGTAACTCTTGGAAAAGGGTTATAAGAGTATGATCTACATATAGCCTGATGAGAAGCAGCAGCAGAAGTTTCTGACTTGGTCTGAGAATTTGGGCGAGTCTCCTGTTAGGGAGTAATAGTTGAGCAGCATCTCATTTATTTTGGCTGTGTTGGGTCTTTGTTGCAGCGTGTATGCTTTCTCCAGTCATGGTACACGGGCTTTGTTGCCCCGTGGCATGCGAGACCTTTGTTCCCCAACCAAATCTCAAACCCATATCCCCTTTATTGGAAGACGGGTTCTGAACCACTGAACCTCTACGGTAGTCCCTTGAGCAGCACTTTAAATGTGTTAATGAGGGGTCAACTGAAATGAGGTACTAATGAGGAAAGAAGAGAGATTGAGAGAAAAAGAACATACTGAATGTACATCCTCTGAAAAATCCTTCAAAGAGTGGGACAAGGCACGATGGAGGAAATCGGGAGAGAGATTTAGTATGGTAAGAGGAGATGAACGGAAAGGGTGACTGAAATGGCAGTGGATAAGGAAGCAGAGGACAGGGGTCATTTAGGATCATAAAGGCCAAGTTAATGAGTCTGGATTAAAGTTTATTTCACGTGCAGTGAGAGTTTCAAGCTTGCCTGATGGGGGGAATCAGTTGGGATAGGATGCGTGAGATGAGTTAAGGAGCTTTATGACATCTGATGAGAAATGGGCACACTTGGATTGGGTGTGTGTATTTTAAACTTATTTTCAAATTAGAGTAGTTGACTGAATTATATATTTGGACTGGGAAGCTTTAAGTAAACCTTAGAATTAGCCATTGTTTGAGAGTAAATCTGGAGAGGAGATGATAATAATGGAGACGGGATGATTCTTGGAGAGAAATGGTTGATTCCTGTCCTTCTTTTGGATACAGTGGCTTCTCATAAACTAAAATGTCATAGATGTCTCAAATAGCTGGACTTAACTGCCAAACTGTTTAACACTTGCGTTCAGTGTTCTACAAGTGCTATCTAATTAAATCCCACAACATCGCATGAAGTAGGTACTATTGTAACTATAGATACTGTTATCATTTTTAAGACACTTTTTATTTTGTATCAGGGTATAGCCAATTAACGTTGTTTTAATAGTTAGAGGTGAGCAGAGGACGGACTCAGCCATGCATATACCTTTATCCATTCTCCCCCAGAGTCCCCTCCCATCCAGGCTACCACATCACATTGAGCAGAGCTCCTTATGTTTTACAGTTGGTCCTTGTTGGTTATCCATTTTAAATATAGCAGTGTGTACATGTCCATCCCAAACTCCCTAACTGTTCCTTCACCCCAGTCCTTCCCCTATAGCAACTATAAGTTCATTCTCTCAAATCTGTGAGTCTGTTCCTATTTAGTATGTTCATTTGAGATATTGTTATCATTTGTATTTAATGAAGAAATTGAAGTTTAGACAGATTAAATAACTTGTCGCTGAGACTGTATAATGCAGCATTCTCATTTTATAAATGAGGACTCTGAAGCCAACAGGTGACCACTCATCTCCCTGTGGTGGATTGGATTGTTGTTAAGCACTCTGTCTGTCATGTGCATTTGCAGAATGATGATCAGATGGATGATCGTCTGGAGGTGATGACTGATGATGAAAAAGAGGCTGAGAAAGGAGAGGATGGCAGAGATGGCTTCCATGGTGAGGATGGCTCTTGAGCACATAATGGGGTTTTGAAATCTTGTCCAGTTATCGCGTTACCTGGGTACTTGTCTAAGATTAAAGTTTTCACTGAAGCCTCTCTCCTGGTATCTTCAGCACATGGTCCGTGCTCGCCCCAGCCTCATCCTTCTCTTGTTCGTTAGTTCATATTGTCCCGCTCCCAGTCCCATTTTCGCTTCCTTTGGCATCTTCTTAGTAGTTATGTTATGTCTTACTCTATAATTTTTGCTTTCAATTTTGATACCTCTTTATGACTTAACCATACAAGGATATATAATTTAAAATAAAAGTTTATTTGTCCTTGTCTCTGATATTGGACTTGACCCCGTGACTTCATTCAGCTGACACAATTTTAGTAGTCTGCGCATAGAGCATGCCATAGTGGCCCCTTCCCTTTTGCCTTGACCCTGAAAGAGAGAAAGGGAGCAGAACCAAAGCTGGAGTCTAGTCCTGCGAGCCTGCGGGCTGGCTGGCAGAGCTCTCTTTTGAGATACGACTAACACACCTTTGTGCATTTTATACATCATGTGGCAAGTGAACTCATAAATTTTACCTGGAAGCAATTACATTGTCTGTGAAATTTTATATCATGCTTTTCCACTTGTAATTATAAAGACTTTTACCCTATTTCTACAGTTCTTATAGTTTTTAATGGATGCTACATTAAGTGAATTAATCATAATTTACAATTTACTTCCTGAGATTGTATTCCATGCTTGCTCTGAGGTAGAATTACTGATTTAAAGAGTGTAAAGTCTTTTAGTTCAAGTTGCCAAATTGCTTTCCATATGTTTGAAGAAATTTCGGATGGTCCCAGCAATATGTGAAAGTCATTCTGCTGCTGTTTTAATGTAAAACTTTTCCTGTTTATCAAGTTTCAGCACTCCTGGATTTTAAAGCCAGTGTCTAGTTAAAAGGTGCTATTTTTTGAATTGCATGTTCATATCTCTTTTTCATTTAACTAATGAATTTTTCCTGTTATTTTTCTAGTTTGTGTGGTTTTTTAAAACATAAAAAGTCTCTCTTTTGTTGCTATCCTCAGATCTATTGATGCTTTTATTAGTTGATGAAAGAAAAATTCAGGTGTAGATTTGGGGAGACAATTATAGTCTATTGTTATGTATTTTAAAAGCACTTTAAATAGAATTGTTTTGGTTTATGGTATGAAGTATGGTTCTAAATGAATTCCCTGCTCCCCACCCCAGTTGCAAAGCACTTAATTCAAATAATACTTACTAACTGCCCTTTCCTTTCTTCATAGTTTTGTGATGTCTTTTTTAGTATACACTAAGTTGTTACGTAGGAAATTTTCTCTTCTTAGGTTAACTCTCCCACTTGTTTGCATAGCTATTCTTTAATGAGGTTTTTGAGAAGAGAAAATAGAAGCAGCACTTCTCTTCATTCCTCAGTATTCTGCTTGGGAGACAGTCAGTAAATGTTTATTGTTGTTGACACTGTAATAAAACACAGAGAAGGGAAAAAAATCTCTACTACTCCATCCTGTACCCTGTATCTGTTCCTCTCACTTAAGTCAGCAGTAACACAGGCATTTTCCTACGTTAAGGAACAAAACACTGATTACGTGATAATCTCTGAGATATAAATGAATCTCACAGGTGGGTCCAGTTGCTGAACACTGAGACTTATTTAGGGAGTTTAAAGTGTACTGAATAGGGAAGGATTTGGAAAAGATTCAGAGCCACGGCCCTGGAACAAAAAGATAATTGGAGTTTTAGAAAAGGCTGATGCAAAGAAGAAACACATAAAAATGGAATCAGTGAGGATGCTAAGAACCATCAGTTTCAGTTTCTTTGTATGTCAAAAGAACGTGAACAGTAAGGTAAAGCAATTTAAGATTCCATTTAATCTTTATAGCTTTCTTATTGTTTTTATTTTTAAAAACCTCTTTCTTTTTTTCATGGAGTATTTGTTAGTAAAAATTGTTTTCAGCTCAAAATAACTTCTAACTCTTTAAGGACAGAAGCAAGTAGTGTACTCTTTGTGTATCTGAAAGATGAAAGTCTGAGTGCTGATAACAAAGAAGGCCAGGCAGAGCAGTCATCAAAGCCCAAAGAAAAATGACAAGAGAAAACTTTGGAACTATCCCAGGAGCAGAAGCGGTGCTGAGAAGACGTGAGCTTCCGGGAGGCCCACGTGTATGTTAGGAGCTGTTTGGTTTTTCTCTTCCCTTATGCGTCCTTCTGGGTCCTTCTTTTCTTTCTTCTTCAGCATTTCTTGCCTGGTGGATGTTTATCTCTTGGACCTTTCTTCAGTTTAAAATATCTTGCTGGGTGATATAAACTAGATGAAAATCATCTTCAAATTTATGGCTCTGAGTTTTGCTATTCAATTAACTTCAATGTCCCAGACATTGCTTCTGGGATAATTTTTGTGAGGGCCCCATAGGCAACTCAGGTTTAATATTTTCAAAGCCGAGTTCATTATTCCTCACCATTCTTCCCCAGCTACTACTATATTCCCTTTTCTTAATTAATAACTTCAACAGCCACACAATCAGTCAAGCGAAAAATGTTGCAGCTTCCCCAGTTTCCTGCTGTTTCATACCTCAGATTCAAATGTTTAAACCCCATATTCAAGTCAACCCTCCTCTTTGAATTGTCTCTCAGTTCAGTCTTACCATTTTTATAAGCCCTTTTTAAATTCTTGCCTGGAGGATAACCATAAGTTCTTATTTTACTCATCTTAATCTTTTCCATCTTTGATCCACTCTTCTTTCCATTGGATATTTTTTTTCTATAATACATATCTGATATTGATAGCTTATTTTTAAATAACCAGTAATGTCAGTGTTTTGTCTACCGTATAAAATCCAACATTGGCCTCCACGTACCTTTCCACTCTATTAGTTACTGTACCTGTTTGTGCACTCTAACCCTGAGTCATGCCAGGCTGGTTTTTCTTTTTTTCCCTCTAAATGTGTTAAGTAGTATCTGTCTTCCTGACCATGTCTTCCAGACAGACTCATCCAAGTAGATTTAAGCCACTCACTTCTGTTCTCCCATAACCGATTCTTTTATACCATGTAACATTCAGCATTGTTTTTTACAATAGTGGTATTTATCTTTTTTGTTGTTGTTTTTCTGGCTGCGCTAAGTGGTATGTGGGATCTTAGTTCCTGGAACCGGGATTGAACCCATGCCCCCTTCACTGAAAGCAAGAAGTCTTAACCACTGGACTACCAGGGAAGCCCCAGTGGTGTTTATTTTTGTACATTACAGAAATACACACTCATGGAAGGCAGCCAGTGTGATCTCTCCACTTTTGCACCCTCCCATGTCAACAAAGGTCCATCTAGTCAAGGCTATGGTTTTTCCAGTGATCATGTATGGATGTGAGAGTTGGACTGTGAAGAAAGCTGAGTGCCGAAGAATTGATGCTTTTGAATTGTGGTGTTGGAGAAGACTCTTGAGAGTCCCTTGGATTACAAGGAGATCCAACCAGTCCATCCTAAAGGAGATCAGTCCTGAGTGTTCATTGGAAGGACTGACGCTGAAGCTGAAACTCCAATACTTTGGTCATCTGATGTGAATAGCTGACTCATTTGAAAAGACCCAATGCTGGGAAAGATTGAAGGCAGGAGGAGAAGGGGATGACAGAGGATGAGATGGTTGGATGGCATCACTGACTCAATGGACTTGGGTTTGGGTGGACTCCGGGAGTTGGTGATGGACAGGGAGGCCTGGTTTGCTGCAGTTCATTGGGTCACAAAGAGTCGGACGTGACTGAGCGACTGAACTGAACTGATGTTTTCTATAAAATTTATTATGACAGTTTGCATACAGGAGCTATCCAGTGAGTGTACTTTATTGAATGGACTGTCATCACCCTCTGTTTATCTAAAATATTTTACATTGATCCCTAGTTCTTGTCTGTTCTCCTCTACACGTGTTAACATTTCAAAACCCACATACGTATGCACAGAATATAACTCAAAATGATACACAAAAAATTCCTTAACTGTGGTTACTCCTGGAGAGGAAGATTTGGTGGAGGTGTACAGTGGGAAACTGAAACTTTTCCCTCTATGCTGTGCACAGTTTACAATATTATACTATCTATTTTGGAGAAGGAAATGGCAACCCACTCCAGTATTCTTGCCTGGAAAATTCCATGGACTGTGGAGCCTGGTGGGCTACAGTTCATGGGCTCGCAAAGAGTCAGACACTATTGAGCAACTTCACTATCTATTTTATAATCAAATCAAATCAAATTCTACAGATCCTGACATAGACACAGTCATATTTGTTTAAAGACTTGAATATACTTCAGGCCAACTAATGTTGCTTCAGGGGTACATTTGAAGAATGATTGGAGAAGTATGCAATTATTCTTCTATTTTTTATTTTTTAAAAAATTATTTATTTTACTTTACAATATTGTATTGGTTTTGCCATGCATTGACTTGAATCCGCCATGAGTGTACATGTATTCTCCATCCTGAACCCCCCTCCCACCTTCCTTCCCATCCCACCCCTCTGGGTCATTCCAGGGCACCAGCCCCAAGCACCCTGTCTCGTGCATCGAACTTGGACTGGCGATTCATTTCACATATGATATTTTACATGTTTCAGTGCCATTCTCCCCTATCATCCTGCCCTTGCCCTCTCCCACAGAGTCCAAAAGACTGTTCTATACATCTGTATCTCTTTTGCTATCTCACATACAGGGTTATTGTTACCATCTTTCTAAATTCCATATATATGAGTTAGTATACTGTATTGGTGTTTTTCTTCCTGACTTCCTACACTCTGTATAATAGGCTCCAGTTTCATCCACCTCATTAGAACTGATTCAGATGTATTCTTTTTAATGGCTGAGTAATATTCCATTGTGTATATGTACCACAGCTTCCTTATCCATTCATCTGCTGATGGACATCTAGGTTGCTTCCATGTCCTGGCTGTTATAAACAGTGCTGCGATGAACATTGGAGTACATGTGTCTCTTTTGATCTCGTTTCCTTGTTGTGTATGCCCAGAAGTGGGATTGCTGGGTCATATGTCACTTCTATTTCCAGTTTTTTTAAGGAATCTCCACACTGTTCTCCATAGTGGTTGTACTATTTTGCATTCCCACCAACAGTGTAAGGGGGTTCCCTTTTCTCCACACCCTCTACAGCATTTATTGCTTGTAGACTTTTGGATAGCAGCCATCCTGACTGGCTTGAAATGGTACCTCATTGTGGTTTTGATTTGCATCTCTCTGATAATGAGTGATGTTTCCTCAGTCAAATTATAGAGGAAAAAGTAACATGAGAAGAATTTCAAATTTATTATTGAATGTACATATACATAAAATATTATTTCAGTTTTTAAAACAGAAAAGGAGATAAAATTGAATGTATGTAGCCTAATAATTGCTGAAATTTTTGAATATTTAAAAATATAACTGATTTTTGCAATTATATTAAATAACTTCTGTTTAAGAATTTTTTTTTTAAAGTAGCTCTCCATAAGGCTAAGAAGAAACTAATTGTGGCTCATGTATTTATCCCATGATATATTGGGTCATTCATGCCTTTGTTTTTAAAAACTAGTTATTTAGAAATGTATATAATCAATTTAATTATAATTGAAAATGTATGAACAGTAAGACCGTGAAAGTCTTAACTCTACACACAACAGAGTTAATGAGCCATAAAGTTATCCTGAAGAAAAGTAAGTGCTGGCTTTGGATGAGTCTTATACATAATTCGTAACTTCAATGATATGATCTTCCTTCTTCCTTTTACCATACTATAATTAGAGATGTATAAATTATTCTTTTCATTTATTGTGCATGTTGAAGAATTGCATGTCATAAAATCCCTTGACATTGTCCTATTTTATCAACAGTGATTGTGGGATATAAAAGATGATTTTAAAGAGCAGCTTGCACTTCTCAGAAGTCAACACTAATCTCTTGAGAGCAAATATTGAAAGAAAGGAGCTGGGAAATTAGGAAATTACCAAGGAGCCTTTAATCTTTTCAGTAGGCATGCAACATACACTCTAAGTGTTATTTCCTTCCATAGGAAACTCTTCATTATTTTAGAAACATAAAGGACGTTAATTCTAGCATTTTTGTGAGGTTAAAATTTTGGTAAGTCTGGTCTCTTTGATGTCCTAATTAAAGCAGATTTTTGGATTCTTGAAAGAAAAACAGTTTCATTGAACTCCAAACTGCTAAAAATATACTCTAGGCTCAATCTACCCAGCTCTTTTATTGTACTGTTGATATTTCTACGTTTTTACATTTGTACACAGAATTTGTTTTCATAAGTACCTGTTGGAACTGAAATTTTCTGTGCTGGACTAGAATCACCGATGCATCAGTTTCAATGGTTACACAGTGCTCGGATGACAGCACTGATTGGTAACTTGTGTTTGCAAATCCCTGAAATCATAAACATCCAAATACTTAGCACTGCAAAGTAGGAAGTAAAGGTCATTTTGTTTATTCTGGTTCTGAAGAGGCAGCTCTGACTCCATCCTTCTGTGGCCAGAGTAAGACATGAGCCACAGTCCCGGGCTGAAGTAAGGCCTGTGAAATGCAGGGAGCCCAGGCCAGGCCCACTGGAATCACTTCTGCTGAATCCCCTCCCTGAAAAGCCTCGAAATGGGTGGAGGACACTTGCCACAGGCAACTCTCTGTGTTCTGTGGTCCACCCAGTGACTGGCAGAGCCAGAGGTCATGGGCAGGAAGGAAGGACGGGGTGCTGTTGGCAACTGTGGACTGGGGCAAGGTGTGGTTTATCGACTGGGGGCACCATATGTAGTCATGAAAATGTTTTATCCAAGCCGTCCAACGATCAGCAAACGTGTCTGGTTTGAAGCTAAGGGAAGGGCAGAAGGAACCTTGGTGTGTGCCCCTGAAGCCCTCCTCCTTGGATGCCAGGGAAGCTGGAGCCTGTTCCACACAGTATTGGCCCGTCTATGGTGGGGGAAGGGAGGGTCTGCAGAACTGCCACCAGGAAGATGCATGTTTGCCGATCCTTGGTTGCTACTACTGTTGAGTGCTGTTCTGGAAAAGCTGACTTCTTGACGTGTTTCTGTCTCCCTGGTGCAGGGCAGTTGACATTTTTGTGCACAGACCTTTGCAGATATTGTAGCAGCACTCTGGTCACTTGAGGGTAAGGCTGAGGTAGGGTCCCCAGGTGGCTTTCCAGAGAGCCATCCTGGCCATTTTTGACTCATTTCTGAGAAGGACTTAGTCCTGAGGACCTACCTGTAAAATCTTCGGAAAGAACTCTCTTTCACTAAGTGATGCTGCCCACTTGACCAGCATTCCAAATAGATCAGACTCACCAACTCCGAGTCTGCACAAAGCCAGGCGGAGGGCAGCCACTCTGGCCAAAATCAGTGAACCCTGCCTGGCTCTTCCTCCAGGCCACTGTTAGGCTTGTCATAGACGAGCTAAATGACTATCTGGCGTATGGTAGGGAGTAAATTCCACCATAAAGCAGGATCCCAAGTTATTATGTTGAATTTGGAACTTCTTAGAAACTAAGCCAAAATGGCAGCCACCAAGCGTAGCAGGGACCCGGCAGGACTCACTGATACTTTGTCCAGTGGGCCTGTCACACACTCAGCTAAGGAGACTGTGTCTCAGAGCTGATCTTTAGAGAGAAGTTTATCTTCAGGTGAAGAAAAGAGGAAGCAGAATTCCCACTGAGCTCCTCTTCCAGAAGGTAAAGACCAACGTACGAACGTAATTCCAGTGTCACATGTTGAGTTTTTATATGTGTGTACATAATTATATATAGAGATAGACTTGTGTATACACCTTCCACACACATTCTCACAAAGATACGTGTGCTCGATGTATATTCTTGTTTTTCCTGCTCTCAAGTTGGAACTTGCATTGTGATATCAGTTTTGGAAATCCAAAAGTACTGCAATGTGTTGAAATAAGAAATGCTTAATATTGTCCAAAAACTTGTGAATTGTCTTGCCATCAATAAAACAATGCATAGATGTGTTAACTAAAGGCAAAAACAGAAAAAAAACAGGGCTTCAACCACTTCATTGTAAATGAGGTAGATGGATGAGGTCAGGAGTCAACATAATAACCAAAGGTTTAATTTGACAAGAGATGGCTAGTTTATGTTTTCCTTTCTTCTCTTGCTAAACAAATATTAATCCTGTGGTTTTTGTTTCTTTGTTTTTTTAAATTGAGGTATATCGTATATATAATCATCATGATAAAGAGAATTAATGTATCATCTCATATTTCTGAAGATTGAAAAGGTATGTAACATTTCAATAGGGTGCCTTAAGATATATGTGTGCGTGTGTGTGTGTGTGTGTGTACACGTTGTGAGCTGGCAGGTGGTGTGGAGTAAAATTTGATCGAAGGTAACCTGCTTGCCATCTTTTCGCTCTTAACCCTAAGCTCACACCGTCTCCTCCGTGAATCTTTAAAGAACAGACCATCTGTCTGTTTTTTGAAGCTTTGTTTTTGTTGTTCAGTTGTTGAGTCTGACTCTCTGTGACATGATGTGCTGTGGCATGCCAGGTTTGCCTGTCCTCCACTGTCTCCCAGAGTTTGCTCAAGTTCATGTCCATTGGGCCAGTGATGCTATCTAACCATCTCATCATCTGCAGCCCTCTCCTCCTCCTGCCTGCAATCTTTCCCAGCTTTCCAGTGAGCTGGCTGTTTGTATCAGGTGGCCAAAGGGTTGCAGCGTCAACTTTAGCATCGATTCCTCCAGTGAATATTGATGGTTCCTTTAGGGTTGACTGGTTCGATCTTGCAATCCAAGGGATTCTGAAGAGTCTTTGAAACCATCAGTTTTTCTGTGCTCAGCCTTTTTTATGGTCCAGTTCTCACATCCACATCTGACTACTGGAAAAACCATAGCATCGACTATACAGACCTTTGTCGGCAGAGTGACGCCTCTGTTTTTTAATAAGCTGTCTAAGTTTCTCATTGCTTTACTTCCAAGAAGCAAGTGTCTTCTAATCTCATGGATGCAGTCACCATCCACAGTGATTTTGGGGCCCAGGAAAAGAAAATCTGTCACTATTTCTACTTTTTCCCCTTCTATTTGCCATGAAGTGGTGGGACTTAAGTATTTCTGAAGATACTGGCTGGCATTCTGCTTGATTGTGTCTTCACATGGTGTAATACTTGGATATCAGTAATGGGCAGACATTTGGAGTCAATCGGGGAAAGTAAAAATGTGATTGACAATGGGAAGCCAGTAATATATAATGTATTACGTGCTCATATCCCATTGTTATCCTTATGTATTGGGTTGACCAACAGTTTTGTTTGGGTTTTTCCATGCTATCTTACAGAAAAACCCGAATGAACTTTCTGGTCAATCCAATACAAATACAACTTATAGATCAAAAGATAAGGGTGGTGTTTTAGTTACTAGTCTTTTTAAACCTTCCCTTATTTTCAAGGAAAAGAATAAGACGGACGAAGGAGTACATTTACCAGTACAGAAGCTTCTTAGAAAGGATTGTGTCATTGCATCAGTAATGCTGAGTTTGAGCGCTCAGTGGCTCCGTCATGTCTGACTCTTTGTAACCCGTGGACCCCTTTCTGCCAGGCTCCATTGACCATGGGATTTCCTGAGCAAGAATACCAGGGTGGGTTGCCATTTCCTCCTCTAGGGGATCTTCTCAGCCCAGGATTTGAACTCACATCTCCTGCATTGCAGGCAGGTTTTTTATCACTGTGCCGCCTGGGAAGCCATTCTGGAGGATATCAAACATTATTTTATATTACAAGTGACAGGATAGTATAATGCATTCGATGACTCTGGAAACAGAAGACCTCCATTCTTTACTGTCTGGGTAAGTGTGGGCAACTTACTTTTTTTTCAGGGCTTCAACCACTTCATTGTAAATGAGGTAGATGGATGAGGTCAGGAGTCAACAGCTCCTTTTGATAAGGGCCAGATAGTGGGTTTTTTTTTTTTTTTGCTTTGTGGCCCCTGTGGTCTCAGCTGCAGCTACTCAGCTCTGCTGTTGTAATGCAAAGGCAGCTGAGACAATATTTAAAGAAACAAGTGAATGAGCATGAAAGCATCTGTCTTAGAATGAAATTTATTAAATTTTTAATAAATGCAGTTTATTAAAACCAGGAAATGGTCAGTGGTTTGGTAACCCCTGAACTGGATGGTTTCTATAGTTCCTTCCAGTTATAAATGCTGGTTGTTGCATTAAGAATGTGCTTACTTTCCAAGTGTTGGAAGTTGTCATAGAGACATCATAAGAAGTGACTTAGTTCTTCTATCTACCTGAGGCAAGATTACACTTAAACCCTAATGAAGACAGCTATGCAGCTACCTGATCTAGTAAAAGGATAAATCTCCCTTTACTTTTTTTTTGTAAAATCACTGTATAATAGGTAATATATCTAAAGTTAGTGTGAGATTTTGGAAATAGTCTTTAATGGTTTTAGATTGAATATCTTACCATTTTAAAAATTGACTTTACACATGATAGAAGACAGAGGGATGATATATCTCTTTTTCATTATTCTTATGGCTTCAAACCCTAGGAAATCATCCTTTCTCTTAATAGATCTAAACATAAAATTTTTCTTCCATACAAAGAGATTGTCATAAATTATTTTTTTAGATATGCAATATAGATTTAATAGAGTAGGAACCATAGCGCTTCTGTCAGCCCTTCAAGCTTTTCATTCTGTTTATCTTTTTCATTTAGTCATTTTATGAGCTTTATAAACAAAACATAAAAAGTGCCTAAGGCAATGTAGTAATCAGATTTCATGTAGTAAAAACTACTGGAATAATCTCAAAAATCATTTATAATCATTGTTGTTTCATAGTGTAAAAAAATCATTCATTAAGATATAACTAATCTTAATTCAAAGTAGAAAAAATGCAGTACAGTTACATGATATGTTATAGCAACTGAAGTTAACATTACGTTTTACTTTTCCATTTTCTGCCTTGATACCAAGTAGCTTTTTGGAAATGATTCCCAGTATTTTGAAAATTATTTCCTTAAATTATATTTATTGTTTATTTTCTATTTTTTATTCTCACATTAATTGGATAAACTACATAAAAACACATTGAAACTAAAAAGGATAAATGCTCCTTAGGGTTAGGTTAAATTTACTCCAAGGCCCACATATATTTGCATGGAGCATATGATGACTATGATAAAACATAAAAAGTTATTGGCAGTCATTCCTGTTTTCATCTTCAGAATCTTCCTTTAATTTTTGTTTTCTGATAAAATCCAGCCCCCAAATCCCTAACTTTCATTACCTAATCTTACGAAGCTTCGGCACCAATTTAGCAGTAAATTCTCTCAGGGCTGGAAAGAGGTCTATTTTATATACTCCCTTGTTGTCAGTACCTAGGAGAGTTATGTAGCCTGTATAGGTGCCTTATAAAGCAGGTTGACTTGACTTAAAATAGCATCATCTTATCAGCATCTTTGGGCTTCTCTGGTGTGACTCCGGAGGTAAAGAACCTGCCTGCAGCTCAGGAGGCTTAAGTTTGACCCTTGGGTTGGAAAGACCCCCTGGAGATGGGGAAGGCCACCCACTCCAGTGTTCTTGCCTGGAGAATTCCATGGACAAAGGAGCCAGATGAGCTACAGTCCATGGGGTCGCAAAGAATTGTACATGATTGAGCAACTAACACTTCCACTTTTTTTTTTTCATCACCATTATTAAATTACTGTCCTGCTACTGTGCCAGATGTTGTACCGGCCACTTAGATCATTTATAATCGTGTGGCTACTGAGTTTCTTCATTTTAGATTTTTCTGTTTTCTCCCACCTCTTTTGTTTTGTTCAAGTTGTTAAAATCTGCAGTAAAGTAAATATGGAGCCAGGATTTGAAAATAGCTAGTTCATTACTTCACTGTACTGTTGTATTTCTCTCACATGTTCAGCATGTAACTGGCAACACTATAAACCCAGGTATATCTTAATTTGCTCTATGGAAAAATATCTTTAAATTTGTTATTCAGTTTAAAATATGTGGCCCCTGTCTCATATCATACACAAAAATTAACTCAAAATGGATTACAGACTTGAATGTAAGACCCGAATCCCTAAAATTCCTAGAAGAAAATATAGAGGCAATCTTCCACACATAGGTCTCAGTGATGATGTTTTGAATCTAATACCAAAAGTAAATGCAACAAAAACAAAAACAAGTGGGACTATATCATACTTCTCTGCACAGAGAAGGAAACCATCAACAAAATGAAAAGGCAGCCTGCTGAATGAGAGCAGATGTTTGCAAATCATATGGTGATAAATGGTTAATATATAAAAAATATAAAAAACTCATGCAACTCAGTGGCCAAAAATCAGACAGTCTGATTTAAAAATGGGCAGACGATCTGAATAAACATTTTTCCAAAGAAGACATACAGATGCTGAATAGGCATATGAAAAGACTCTCAACATCATTAATCATCAGAGGTATGCAGATCAAAAACAACAGTGAGCTATCACCTCACATCTGAGAATGGCTAGTATCGAAAAGACAAGAAGTAAGAAATGTTGGTGAGGATGTGGAGAAGAGGAACCCCGGTGCACTGGTGGGAATGTAAATTCATGCAGACATTATGGAAGACAGGTTGGGGGTTCCTCAAAAAATTAAAAATGGACTACCATATGATTTAGCAATTGCACTTTTGTGTGTTTATCTAAAGCAAACAAAAACATTAATGCAAAAGAATATTTGCACCGCCATGTTATTGTATTATTATTTACCATAACCATGACATGGAAACAGCCTGAGTGTTCATCAATGGATGAATGAATAATGAAATTGTAGTATGTGTATGTATATATACATATATTAAATATATACATACACATGCATACACACAATGGGATATTATTCAGACATAAAAAAGATAGAAATCTTGCCATTTGTGACAACATGGATGGATCACAAGGGCAATGTGGTTACTGAGATAAGTCATAAAGAAAAACAAATACTTTATGATTTTTATTTTTTGTGGACTCTAAAGAAACAAAACCCCAAGCTCATTGATACAGGGACCAGACTGGTGGTTGCCAGAGACACAAGGTTGGAGGTTAGACAAAATGGGTGAAGGAGGTCAAAAGGTTAAAAAAATTAAGTTTTCTTCTCTATTTACATAAATAAAAATCTATGGCTGAAATTACAAAATACATATTTATATATAGCACAGGTTTAACAATCATACACCATACAGGCAAGTAGAGTGGCTGCTATAAATACTCAATAAAATGTCTTATTCAATAAAGGACAGACATTTGTATATGTTTCAGAAAGTCATCTCCATATAAAGATGACAAAGTTATTTTCCAAAATAATATTTCTCAGCATTTGAAAAAAAAATCACACAAAATAGGTAAATAGCTCGGGGTAGAGAGAAGATGTCCAAAGAATTTAGCTCTCTGCTGCTTAGGGGTCCAGTCTGAATTTCCTCCCTGACTGCCATGAAAATGCTTTCTCATCTGAGGATCCATCTTTATATCATTTTTCCTGCAAATATCTGGGAAGATATTATATCACAAAGCTGATGTGACTCTTATCTATTTAAAGTTCATTTTTTGAAAAAAGGTTAAAAGCAATGAAGCATGAAGCAGTGCTTAGGGCATTAGTGGTTACTTAATTGAAAGTAGCACCATTGTCAGAATTAATGCAAAGACTGCAGCTTGTAAGTTTAAACCTAAAAGTCTCACAACTCAAAGAGAAGCTTCTTTCAATCGATGGAGTTTCTCAGGGATGACTCCCTTTGTTTTGCAAACTCCTAAACTTCAGTAAATGTGTTGGAAGAATTCTTATTTAAAAGCACATTCAGTTCAGTTCAGTCACTCATTCGTGTCCGACTCTTTGCGACCCGAATCGCAGCACACCAGGCCTCCCTGTCCGTCATCAACTCCCAGAGTTTACTCAAACTCAAGTCCATCAAGTCGGTGATGCCATCCAACCATCTCATCCTCCGTCATCCCCTTCTCCTCCTGCCCCCAATCCCTCCCAGCATCAGGGTCTTTTCCAATGAGTCAATTCTTTGCATGAGGTGGCCAAAGTTTTGGAGTTGCAGTTTCAACATCAGTCCCTCCAATGAACACCCAGGACTGGTCTCCTTTAGGTTGGACTGGTTGGATCTCCTTGCAGTCCAAGGGACTCCTCAAGAGTCTTCTCCAATACCACAGTTCAAAAGCATCAATTTTTCGGTGCTCAACTTTCCTCACAGTCCAACAACTCTCACATCCATACATGACCACTGGAAAAAACATAGCCTTGACTAGACGGACCTTTGTTGACAAAGTAATGTCTCTGCTTTTTAATATGCTATCTAGGTCATAACTTTCCTTCCAGGGAGTAAGCGTCTTTTAATTTCATGGCTGCAATCACCATCTGCCGTGATTTTGGAGCCCCCAAAAATAAAGTCTGACACTGCTTCCACTGTTTGCCCATCTATTTCCCATAAAGTGATGGGACCAGATGCCATGATCTTAGTTTTCGGAATGTTGAGCTTTAAGCCACCTTTTTCACTCTCCTCTTTAACTTTCATCAAGAGGTTTTTTTAGTTCCTCTTCACTTTCTGCCGTAAGGGTGGTATCATCTGCATATCTGAGGTTATTGATATTTCTCCCAGCAATCTTGATTCCAGCTTGTGCTTCTTCCAGCCCAGTGTTTCTCAGGATGTATTCTGCATGTAAGTTAAATAATCAGGGTGACAATATACAGCCTTGACGTACTCCTTTTCCTATTTTGAACCAGTCTGTTTGTCCACGTCCAGTTCTAACTGTTGTTTCCTGATCTGCATACAGGTTTCTCAAGAGGCGGGTCAGGTGGTCTGGTATTCCCATCTGTTTCAGAATTTTCCACAGTTTATTGTGATCCACACAGTCAAAGGCTTTGGCATAGTCAATAAAGCAGAAATAGATGTTTTTCTGGGACTCTGTTGCTTTTTTGATGATTCAGCGGATGTTGGCAATATGATTTCTGGTTCCTCTGCCTTTTCTAAAACCAGCTTAAACATCTGGAAGTTCATGGTTCACATATTGCTGAAGCCTTGCTTGGAGAGTTTTGAGCATTATTTTACTACTGGAGGGATTAGCCATTCCTTTTTCCAGGGGATCTTCCTGAGCCAGCGATCAAACCTTGATCTCCTGCATTGCTGGCAGATTCTTTATCCTCCGAGCCACCAGGGAAGTCCTGTAGCACTGTACATAAGAGGCCAAAAGCGACAGCTGCTGGAATGGGAATGTGACCTTGGACAAGATACTCTCTTATGTTTTCTATTCATCTGTAAAAGCAGAAATCATAATAGCACGTTATTATCATTATTATTTATTAGGGTGGCTTTGAGGATTAAACAGTGCCTGGTATATAGTAACTGATATGTAAATATTATTAGGACAAAACAAGAAAGATTCTGTTGTCTTAGCTTTCTGCTGCAGCTGGAGCACATTTTGCTTTTGTTCAGAACTATTTGGGGAAAACTGAGAAAGGAGAAAAATCCATGTTTGTACTGCTTGTCTCCTCATCAATCAAAGAACATTCATTAATTGTGTCTCCGCCGTGCCAGGCATCGCCATCATCAAGTCAGACAGCAGCGTTTGTTACCTGCTCCTTGTATGCAGGGGCAGACAGGAGTGGTTAGTAAATGTCCACTTTCACTTTGTGTCATATTCTTTCTAAAGCTAGTCAGAAAGCAGAGGCCCTGTTCTGTAATAAAACTGTGATTTACAGTTGTATAAGAATGTAGTGCTTTGAATAGCACCCTGCACAGTGTGAATTCCAACTCATAATTAATGACGGACATATTCTTCCGATTACTTAGACCTAGAGTGATGCTTCTATATGCCAGTTAGCAGCATCATACTGTCCAGGTGTAGTGCAGTTGAGACTACAATATTGGTCAGCTCAGTTAGTCTTCTGTTCTCTGCAAACGAAAGTATTCATGGTGAAGGACCTTATTATTAGCTGGTGTTCTACTTCATCATTTTAAGAACCATTCAGTTAGAATAGATACAGTGCTAGCTAAGGTACAGACAGGCGTGGGATGAGACATAGCAGTGCAAAGGAGATTTCTGAAAGACTCTTCATGAGTGGTTCTGAACCTCTGTGCTCATTTCAGGAGCCTTGGTCAATACTAAGGTGGAGACGATGGCCGGAGACCAGATGGTGTTCTCTGTGACTCTGAGTTTAGGTCATTCAGCGTAGGTCTTTTATAGACGTTGTGTTGACCCTGAGTAGGATCTTGATGAAGTTTTCTGCACACAAGCCAGAAGACTTCGATTTCGTTAGGGACTGATGGATAAGTTAGAAGAGTTCTTTCCGGTGAGCTTGTTTTTGTGTGTGTGAGTAAGATACAAATCCAGTGGGAGTGGTACCTGCCTCCTTACTAATGAAGAGATGTAAACCCTTAGCTGGCATTCTTTCAAATCAAGATATAATTTAGTTTCTAATTTTTTACCTTTAAAAGTATGTTGATACTTTATAGATTTGAATCTATCTTTGAGATGATAATTCTACCTTTCACAATTTTTATGCAAGCTAATTACTTCTAAAACTTAAAAAAAAATATTAGAATTCAAGAAGGAATACCAGTTTGTTAATTCAAGTTACCTCCTCTGGATATAAGGTACCCTCATTGTGTCCCAGTTTGCACATTAAGAACCTCTCCGAATAGAGAATATAGTGTTTTCAAAATATCCATTGAATCTGTTCATTTATCCTTTCCATAATTCAGTAAATATTTAATGGTCACCTGTTATGTACCAACTATTTTTGCAGAGACTAGCAGTAGAACAGTGAGAAAGTCGTACGAGGTCCCTGCTATCAAAAAGTTTACATGACAATGACAGGGAGGGGAGAGGCAATGGACAAGTAACCAAATACATGAACAGGATAATTTCAGGTGGTGATAAGTGAAAATGATTAAATTAATGATATTCCAGAGAGTTCCTAGGGGTTAGGCAGCTGTTTTATATCACTAAAGAGGAATATTTGTAGTGATATCTAAATAAGGACCCAGCTATGAGTTCTGGAGGGGGAGTATAGTTTATTGTTTGGATGTCCTTCTTTCAATAACTTTTTGTTAAAGGACACAGTTGGGGGATAAATTCTGTGACTTTATCCTGGAATTTCAGAATTGTGTAAGTTGATTAGAAGATGTGTATATACTTGGGCATGTACACGTCTGTGACGCAAACTCAGCAGCTCCTCAAATCTCCCTGCATCAGTGAGCAACATAAATTCACAGATGCTTGGTTGTGAGGAAGGAGGAGAGAATCCATGAATAAGCTTCATCAGTCACATCTTTCCTTTAAAATCTGGTTGTTCAACAAGCGTGCATGTGGGTGGGTAGATGCTAGAGGACAGAGTGAGTTGAAACAGTGCCCTGGGATGGTTGAGCAAGCTCAGAGACTTCTTTATTATAATATGGTGATGAGCATGATTTACTTAGGTATCTTACGTCATCAGTGTGTGTGTTAATCACTCAGTTGTGTCCTTTGCGACCCTGTGGACTGTAGCCCCACCAGGCTCTTCTGTCCTTGGGGATTCTCCAGGTGAGAATACTGGAGTTGGTTGCCATGTCCTCCTCCAGGTGATCTTCCTGACCCAGGGATTGAACTTGTGTCTCTTACATCTCCTGCATTGGCAGGTGGCTTCTTTACCCACCAAACCACCTGGGAAGCCCTAAATTATCTGTAACAGTTCACGGAAGAAGGTGATACAGAATGCAGCAGCAGTAGGAATAGAGAACATAATCAAGCAGATAACATCAACTTGGGAAGTATGAGAAACCTTCTAAAAGAGGAGATGTTAAAGCCAAGACCTGAGTGATAAATATTACGGAAGAAGGTAAAAGGGGAAAAGGAGAGATTTCAGTTGTATGATTATATGAAAAAACCCAAGGAAACAAGAGACAAAATTTATTTGATAAACTCAAAGGGTTTCATTGATGTAAAATTTGGGCTGCCAAGAAGTTCAGTAGAAGGGTTTGTTGTGAGGCTGAGATTATAGCCTTATGTAGTGACTAGACCATGAAAGACATTCTATGTGGTGTTAAGGAACTTGTACTTCATCCTGAGGACACTGGGAACCTATCAAATATTCTGAATAAGAGAACAATGTAATTAGATTTATATCCTAGAAACATTAATTGAACGCCAGTTGGGAAAGTGGACTGGAAAAAGAGTCGGGGCGGATGTGTAAAGAGGCTATAGCATTATTCCAAGCAAAATATTAATATGTGGTAGTCAGAAATATAATAATGGCAGTGAAAACAGAAGTGGAAGAATTAGATAATTAGAAGGAAGGAGCAAGACAACTGCATGATTGTATGTATGGAGAGTGGTAATTAAAAGAAGGGAGCAAAGGTGATTTCTAGGTCTTTTGCCTGAAAGCGTGTGTAACGCAAGAAATAGGAAGCATGTATCAAGACCGTCAAGCCATTGTTGTTTTTGTTGTTTGTTTGGTGGGGGAAAGAGGTTGAGCTAAATTTATCCTTTCATTCCTTTATATACATAAGTATTCAGCATTTAGCAAGTAAATCAGCCCCTGTTACATGCCTGGCACCATGCCTGGTCACCAGGGATATAACCATAAACTAACAGGCAAGATCTTGTTCCACGGAGCTTACATACTAGTCAGGGAGAGAGAAAGCAAGTGAACACATGAAAAATGTTTTTATAAAATGTCAAGGTGGCATGTTGAATTTGAGGTGCCTGTAGTATATTTATGTGGATAATACACCCAAATGGCTTCCCAGTGGTAAAGAACCTACCTGCCAGTGCAAGAGATGCAGATTCATAATAATTTTACCCATTCTGTAGGGTTGTTGTAAGTATTAAATGAGTTAGAATAGGTAAGGTACTTAGACATATACCTGACATATAGTAATCATTATATACTCATGTACTAGATTGTATTACATATATTTGCTTTGTTGTTGTTATTACTACTATATAACTTACCTTAACTGGGTTGTAAGTTCCCAGGGACCTGGGTACAGTTTTGATATGTCTTTCTATACTAAGTTCTAATGCTTATTGGATCTGTGATGAATATTTTGGAATGTGATTGTTTCATTTTAAGAGTTACTTCATTGAAAAAACCTACATTATTACTGTAATATTTTAGTGGGCATATACTTTTCCCTTAATTCATTAAGAGTTTCTAAATTTTGTATTTTTAACCAAGAAATCATAACAGGGATTCACTAAATACAAAAAAAAAGTTTTTTCATCTATATTTTATAAGTTAAATAGAAGAATAATGGAAAAAATTGAAAACTCTCATGTGCTTCCAAAATGATGCAGTTTTATAGAATGTGGAGGTTTGACAGGTGTATAATTTATTGTAGAAAGCTGAAATGATGTCTTTTGCTGCTTTGCCTTCTTCCTTCTAACTCTGAATGGAGCCAGTGCTTGAATAAATAATGATATGAAGCAGGGTTAAGGTTTCAAAAAGGATATCATTTCAGCTTGTATATAACTTATTAAGGATCTGGAGAAAGTTCCTTGTGCTCGTAATGATAAGCCCTCAAAGCAACTTTAGGAAAAAGTTACCTTATAGTCCTTCTCTGCCAGAGTGTAAACGTAGCTTGGCAAATGACAAATGGTTGTAGTTTCTCCACCGTCGATGACTTTATTAGTATTCTTTTCCCATGTGGCTTTGTATAAAAGCCAAATTTAGTTCAATCAGTAGTAATATTTGAGGCATTTTTTTTTTTTCAGTAGATGGAAATACATTATGTGCTCAAAAAAGGAGATAAATACAGAAAAGTAGAGGGCTATGGAAAATGTATAGTGGTGTATAAATATTTTGCTTTTGCACAAGATTAAAAAAATGAACCTTAAAGCAGAAACTCTGTCTACCCACTGATAAAGATGGAGATTTCATTTTAGTTCAGGTTTGATATTTGAGGGACTTGAGTTTCCATTTAGAATATTATATCATTCTTTTTACTGGAATCATTCTTAAAATGAGAGGAATATTTTAAAAATTTCGCATATCCTTTTCATTTTCTTCCCATCTAGTCATGTGATATTGAATATATTTCAACCCAGTGAATTTCAAATTTCATGTTACAAATGTCAGCTTTGTAAATTTAGCCCTACCTCACATATCCTATACTTAGCTTTCTTTAGAGATTACTTGGTCACATTTTTAATAGAAAACTCATAATTGCTAATATTGTACCTCCTGAAACCAAAATCTGAATATTTTATGTTAAAACATATTGGCTTACATTTTGATTTTTCAAAATGATTTCATAGTACCATCATTTTGCTTATACAATTCTGTGGAGTGCACATGACTATTATATATAGTTATTTATCATTGCAAAGTAAGATTAAGGTTTTGTAAAGTAAGTAAGGTTTTGTAAAATATTGTGACATTAAGAATGAAATCTGGACTCTCAAACTTACCTCTAAGTCTTTTGAATCAGTGGGTATTTTTCTTCTTTTCCATGAGCTGGCCAAACTTAGTGATCTGTGGCATTCTCTAGGGGTGTATTCTTTTGAGATAATCCCAAAGTTCCCTCTCCCCAAATCATCATTATCATGTTGTTTCAGCTCAGTTCTGTCGCTCAGTCGTGTCTGACTCTTTGCGACCCCATGAATCACAGCACGCCAGGCCTCCCTGTCTATCACCAACTCCTGGAGTTTACTCAAACTCATGCCCATTGAGTCGGTAATGCCATCCAACCATCTCATCCTCTGTCATCCCCTTCTCTTCCTGCCCTCAATCTTTCCCAGCATCAGGGTCTTTTCCAATGAGTCAGCTCTTCGCATCAGGTGGCCAAAGTATTGGAGTATCAGCTCTAGCATCAGTCCTTCCAATGAACACCCAGGATTGATCTCCTTTAGGATGAATTGGTTGGATCTCCTTGCAGTCCAAGGGACTCTCAAGAGTCTTCTCCAACACCACAGTTCAAAAGCATCAATTCTTCGGCGCTCAGCTTTCTTCACAGTCCAACTCTCACATCCATACATGACCACTGGAAAAACCATAGCCTTGACTAGACGGACCTTTGTTGACAAAGTTGTTTACTACATCTATAATTTCTTTACACTGTTGATGTAATGGATTATACTAACTGATTTTCTAGTATCAATCCAATCTTGCATACCTGCAATACATTCCGGGTATGATCGTTGTGTAGAATTATTTTTATACATTTTTGGACTCAATTTCTAATATTTAATTGAGGATTTTGCATGTGTATTCATGAGGAATATTGTTCCTAGTTTTTCTTTCTTACAATGTCTCTCTGGTACTATGATAATGCTGGCTTCATATTGAATAAGTTAGGAGGGGTCCCTTCTGCTTCTATTTTTTTGGAGCGAATTGCGGAGAACTGGATCATTTCTTCTTTAAATATTTGGTAGAATTAACCACTGAGACCTCCTGGGCTGGATGCTTTCTGTTTTGGAAGGTTACTCAGTGTTGATTCAATTTAGTTACTTGATGCAGGCCTATTAATCTCTTTGTGTGAGTTTTGGTACACTGTGTCTTTCAAAGAATTGTCCCATTTCACCTAAATTATTAAGTTTGTGGTTATAGAGTTGTTCATAATATTCTTATATTATCTTTTTCATGTTCATGAGATCTGTAGTAATGACCCTTCTCTCATTTTCAATAATAATTTGTCTTGCATCTATAACTTCTAATTCTTCCTCTTTCCTATTATCACCACTGAGGTTTAGTAATGTCTTCTCCCAATTGCATTTTTTTTGCCTGTTATAATTATTAGTTTTGCTTATACGTCAATACTAAAGTATAACACATCTTTACTTATCTGTGGATATCTTCTTTAAAGCTCTGTTGTTGACTTGCAAGAAAATATGGAATTCTGGTTATTCTTCCAATGTTTACATTTTTTTTTCCCCTTACTCATATCAAGTTTATCCCCATCACTTTATTCCGTTATTTTCCTGTGAACATAATAACTTTTTGTTTGTCACTTTTTTGTGACAAATTATGGTACAGTCCTCCTGAAGATACTTTAAATGATAAGTAAATAGCAAAAGAGGCCAAGAACAGGTAGTAGGAACCCAGTCAAGGGTTCTCTGTAGTAACTTGTTCTGGAAAAAAGGGGAGGGTGAGTAGGGCTTCAGCCTCAGCAGAAGGGAAACTGAGAACCAAGGTGAGGGTTAGAGGTCCGCAGACTTCATTCACTCTTTTCCTTAGAAAGAAATCCAGTCAGGGTTCCTTTGCAGAGCTGGAACACTGGCTGCTGAAGGCCCTAAGGCCCCATGGACCAGGTGGACTTACTGTGATCCCCTTGAAGGCCTACGGAGGTGGCGTTCCTGCTAATGGTGAGCAGACAGCTGACCTGGAGAGGAAGGTCACAGAAGGGATGAGACTCATTCAGTGTGCTCGCCCCAAAGGCAGCTCTGGGTACTAGAGCAGATCCTAATTTAGTCTCCTCCATCATTAGCAAGTAAATAATGGGATGAAACTGTGAAGAAAACAGTGCTGTCATCTGGTTCTAGCTGCACAATGTCAAAACTCAAAGATGCCCTAAATACGGAACCACAAGCTGGTGCCTCCCAGTTGGCCTACTGAACCCCTGCATTAACTCTCTGAAAGTGTGCCGTGAAGTTCCTTCTTCCCAATAAAGACTAGTCCTTGCATTGATTCTTCCTCAAAAAAAATAAATAAATAAATAAAATTCTCCCAAGTCTTTTTTGGGCTCTTGACCTTTCAGCTAGAGGTATTTCCCAGCATTCCTTGACTCTGGGTGTCATCAAATATCTAAACAGAAACAGACAGAAGTGATGAGGTGACTGAAGTCTTTCTGAAATAAATGGAAGTTATGAATGTAAAGTTGGTAACTGTAATAAAAAAAATGCAGAGGGACAAAAGAAGAGGCTGAAAGTAGATCTGCAAAAGGTGGGAATAAGACAGAATCTAAAAAAGATTCAGAGAATACAGGGAGGCTGAAGGAAAGAGAATTGAGTGAGAATCAGGTTATGCTCAATGAATGTTTCAAGAAGTCAGAGAGGGTCATGGAGCAGAGAAATAAAGGCAAATGAGAACTGGTTCTAGTTTGCATGTTTCTGTGATGATGGGAGTCAGGTCTCACTGCAGAGTACACAAGGCTTGTTGGTCTCAAAATTTAACTGGACTTAATATGTACATTGTGATTTTATTCCACCTGAGTTGAGAAGTTAAGTTTATTTCCTTTGATGTATTCCAAGCCTATCCTTGTTCACCTACCCCATTGCTTATAATTTCACTACTCTTTTCATAGTTAATTTCCTTAAATTATTTAACACTATTAATTATAATTGAAATCAGGAAAAAAAGTATGCAATAATAACCTTAATTAAAAGGTTATTTTTCCAGACATGGGTATAAAGGTCTGCTTAATGCATCCTCAAAGCATTTCTTACGTTAAGCCTGACTATTTCTTTATGTGAGAGACAAAGGAAAGAAAAACTTACATTTTGAAGCTGAAATTATTAATGGAAAATGAAATTTTAATATTAATCAGTGGGGAGATTTTAGGAGTCATATGTGAACTACCCCGTAATATTTTTTTTCAAAGTTGGCACCACTCAGTGGGAATATTTGCAGTTGAACAAACATGTAATAATGATGTGTAACATTTATTAAGCCCTTACTCTGTGTTAGAGACTCAGAAAAATGCTTAATTCACTGTTGCACTTTCACCACAGACAATAGACAGGAAAGCCAAGGCTTAGTAAAGTCAAGGGAAGTGTCCAAGTTTCCCAGGTGGTGAGTAATGACATGAGGTTCAGACTCAGGCTGCTGGATTCTGAAGCTCATTTAATTAACCAGTATTATATATTGCTTAATTTGAGGGTAGGTGTGTTTTTGCTATTTGCCTTTCATTGAGAATCCTAAAATATTTTCCCAACCGTCTTTTAAGTATAAAAAGTTTTCTTTTCATACCATGGAGGCAAAACACTAAACCAGGTATATTTCTTGAGAAAAAGGAATGTGTTTATTATTTTTTAATTTAAAAATCATATCTCCTAATTTTCTCAGAAAGGAGAATTTCATTCATGCACTAAAAATAGCATTTGGATTTTATAAGGTAGTTGTATAAGGATATTATAGCTGTTACATGGAATTTATTTAGATTATTAATTTCATTTACAATTAGTTAATTGTTTCAGTAAGTGAATTGGGATCTTATGTTACGAGATGTAGAGAGGAATTACAATCTAACATGTGCATGAAGATCCCTCACATTTAATACATAATGGAGAAAACTAGTCCATTTTTATCCCCCTCATTAGAAACAAACAAGATTTCTCCTAATGTTCCATGTGCTTTTTAGGAAATTGCTAAATAATTCTAACCTCTATCACATACCTATCATTTAAATAGTTACTAAGGCAACAATACTTGTAAAACACATTTAAGCATTAAGACTATTCTTGTGAAACAAAGAAAATAACATAGGAAACAAGGGCTTACATTATAGTGTATTACTGTGCTGGACAGTCAGTTTTTGGTTCACTTTTCTATACCCAGTGCCTAGTGGCTGTGGTATAGAAGATACCCAATAAATAGAGCACTAAAAAAATAAGGCTACAAAGAGAATAAGAATTCCTAATAGAACATATAAGTGCTTAAGCAAGAGAAGGAGTCAGGTCATTACAGGAAATTTCTAGAAGATAATGCTTGAGATAAAGATACAAGACTGCATAAGTAATGAGTGGTACTTTCTGGAAAAAAGGTGGCGGGTGTGTAAAGGCACAGAGCTACTGTCTGCCTTTTATAGGCAGTGTACCAAGTCAGCTAGCCAGTAGTGTAACTGGAATCCTGTTGTATCCATATGTGATTTTTGATGGCCCTGTATCTTACCTCTGGCCCTCTACCACCTGACTTCTTTTTCTGTGCCACTCTATACTAACTTTATGCCTCATTTAATTTCATTTTGTATCTCTCTTCTCATTTATTCACCTAATTATTCATTAAAATATTTATTAAAAATGTATATTACATTTATTAATGTAATATTATTGTATATTACATTTATTAATGTATATTAATTACACCTAGTACTGCCCTACTACCTAGGCTTCCTTGGTGGCTCAGAGGTTGAAGCGTCTGCCTCCAATGCGGGAGACCTGGGTTTGATCCCTGGGTTGGGAAGATCCCCTGGAGAAGGAAATGGCAACCCACTCCAGTATTCTTGCCTGGAGAATCCCATGGAGGGCGGAGCCTGGTGGGCTACAGTCACGGGGTCACAAAGAGTTGGACACGACTGAGCGCCTTCACTTTCTACTTTCACTGCCCTGTTGGATGAGTTGCTCATATCTTTAGCTGGTATGTGCTGATTTAAATTTGAGAGTTCAATGAATAGCATCATCCATAAAATAGTTAGAAATGGTGATGAATATTTTCCACCCGTCTGATATCACAATAGCTGCCAGAGGCTTGCCATCACTCTGTTGATCATTTGTAAAACCTGACCAATTTTCTTTTTTGTTCGTGCTTCCACAAGTTTACCCTGCTTCTCCCTCATTCTTCTGTATGGCAGTAGCAACATCCGAGAATTGCTGTTAGGGATGGTAGAGAGTGGAAGGGACACTGAGCATGTGAAAATATTTTTGCAGGTGACCAAATAGATAATATTAGAAGTAGTTCTAACATTGAGCAACTTTTGATTCTTTCCTACTATGGACAAGTATCCATGCTAAGGACTGACCAAAAGAAGATGAATAAAGTACCATTCTTCCTTTAAGTCATTTGAGACCCTATGGCGAAGGTGGGATGTATTTAATAGCATTTCTCATATTAAGTTACCAGATTAAAAAATAAATTTAAGTAGTCTCAAAAAGCATTCAGATTGATACATGTTTTGTTAACTTTTTGTTTAAAAGAAATTCTTTAGAATTATTTTAAAAACATTTTTTAACTGAAAAAATTTGGCTCCTCCTGAATTGCAGTTAACAATGTGGACGTATCTCTTTGAGGACTCTAATAGTATAGTTTCATGTTAATAGTGTTTTATGGTGTCCTCACTTTTAAGTAATTTCAGTTGTCTTTAAATACAATTGCAGTGTTTCCCTATAGATGTCTTTAGTTTTACTGTTCTTAAAGGGAAAAAAACATTACATTTATGAGGTTTGATGCTCCTGTATAAAGTTGGCTGAGGCAAAACAACTTTAATAGAAGCACAGATCTCCCTTCTAATGTACACACATAACCTAAGCTCCTTGAGGCAAGGATTTCATTTGCTGTGCATCTTAACAGGACTGAGTACTGTGCTTTATTGGAGATGATATTCAGACTGTATTTGTTGAATTGAGATCTATATAATGAACATACTCTATAGATTAAAATCTTAATTTGTTAGATTAGTGCACCTTCTTCAAGTGTTTCCACTGCCAAGTTATAGATTAGCTATTCTGAGCAATTTTTTCCAGGATTATGTAAGTTATAGATTGAGTCAATGTTTATTGTTATCTCTAGCAATTAAAGGGCTTCCCTAGTAGCTTTGACAGTAAAGCATCTGCCTGCAATGCAGGAGACCCAGATTCAATCCCTAGTTCAGGAAGATCCCTTGGAGAAGGAAGTGGCAACCCTCTGTGGTATTCTTGCCTAGAGAATTTCATGGACAGAGGAGCCTGGCGGGCTTCAGTCCATGGGGGCACAAAGAGTTGTACACGACTGAGCGAGTAGCACACGCCAGCAATTAAAAATTTGAGGACAACATGAAGACAAAAGAGGTAACCAAATAATACAGATTTATAGCATGAGAAAAGACAAAGTGTTCTGAGTTTTTTGTTTTCCAGTTTTTCTGGGATAAAGAATTCATAATTTTAAGCCCATAAAGTATTAAATTTCCTTAAAGATCTTTGAACCATATCGTTTTTAAACAGTGGCAATATGTATGTGTACACATGCATAAACTACACTTGCTACTGGCAGAATAACTAGTTAAAATATGAAAATGAAATCAATAACTTATAATTTATGTTGTTTATCTCTTTCTCTTGCTCAATTAGTTGTCTTTTAGGTCATGTTTTCTATTTATTTATGTTTTAGTATTCAAAGTTGGTCACTAAGCCAATTTTAGCTTTAACTCAGTAAGACAGATTTAATGCTATAAAAGTTAAGGATGCAAATATTTTCTGAAGTATTGTCCATTGGGAATTTTCTTTGCTTTATATCTGTAAGAACGGGCTCATGATAATGTGAAAATTTAATCTTAATTATATGTGATACTTAAAACAACCTACACACACTTCAGAATTTTACAGACACTGTACAAATCTCACAGGACTATGGGATGAAGTAACAACACCCTCTGAAAGGGTTCTGAAAATTAGCATTTAAAATAAAAGTCATGCCCAAGCCAGTAGATGAATAGCCAAAGGAATAGTTCGTATTTCACATGGTTAGACAGCATAATTTCACATTCTATGGGGAAAAAAATACTCATTGAATTTTATATCATCCGGCAATTAAAATAAACACAGTTAATTTTCATAACTGAAACAAACTCCATATGTTATCAAAAAGTTCTGAGAATTAAAAACAATGCTAAAGGCAAAAATATAATTATTACTTCTTTTCTCACATGGATAAAATGAGAAAAGATTTCTTATGATATAGTTCTAAAGCTTTGATATCCATCTCTCGGTCTTGGGGGTCTTCACAGTTTCTAGTGGGTTACTGGATGAGAACTTTGAGACCAATTTTGGTTTAGAGATTGTAACCTTTATAACTAATCAGATGGGTATGGCCTGAGGAGCCAAGAATAAAACCAACAGCCTAGAGAAGAGGGATCTTGACTGTAATAACAGCTTTGGGTGTTTGTCTTCTTGTTTCATTCAAAACCTTACTATTATCTTAACAGTCAAGTTTTTTCCTGCTGTTTTCAGCCTTTGTCTTTCCATCTGCTTTTTGTTCTCTGTTTCTCTTCATGTATACGGATGAAGTTTTCGATAGAGCATTTGCTTCTTCAAGTTACTCTCCCATTTTTACAAATCTTTTTTTTTTTTTTTTGGCTGCACCACATGGCTTGCTGAATCTTAGTTTCCTGACGCTGAGCAGAACCCGTGCCTCCTGCATTGGGAGCAGAGTCTTAACCACTAGCCCACCAGGAAAGTCCCTACAAATCTGTTTTAAAAATGTGTCTTAAACATCACTACTGTGCTTTGAAACCAACACTTTGCTATACATTTCCACATTGGCTTTCCTGTTTGGAGTTTCAGTCTAGACTTGGCATGATTGGATTATAAGAGTATCTTGTTTTTATTGATTTAACTATGAAAGGAAGTTTCATCGTTTACAACTTTAAGAGCACTTTTGCTGTTCTGCTTGCTTTTGTCTGTAGAAGTTTATCAAAACCTCTTAGATGTTACTCGCGATTAAAGTGGAGGACACAGGTGAAAATGCTGGATAAATATATTTATCTGAGATCATGTGAGCAAGTGTAGAATAGCACATTAATTTAGGCACTGCCATGAAAAGAAATTATAAAAACACGAAGCTCAGTTTTCTATTTTTCAAACAGTTTTTGTCATCTGAGAATTGGTGTTTTCTGCTCATGATTATTTAAACAGGAATTTGTTTAGACAATGTTGACATCACAAAGGTCTGAGTTCTTTTCTTGGTTTTCACTGCTCTTCACTGGTGTCAGTAACACCTCACAGTCCTGGAATCATGGAGATGTGTGCTGGGTGCAAGGCCTGCAATCAGGTCCTTGCATGCAGAGAGCAGACTACGTTGCTAACTGACACTGAGGTTGCGTACATGGCCCTCTCCTGCCCATTTTCATTAATCAGAACTCACAGACTCACCAAAACAGAGCTAGAGTGTAACTTGGGAGGTCACTTTGTCTTTTATAGACATGAATGGAACCCAAAATTCCTTCCATCTGTTATGCATTAGAATTAAAGACTTATTTCATGAGTTTCTTTTTCCTGGGCAAGAATATATCAATATGCCTGAAAAGAAGAGAAAACAAAACTCATCAAAAAACCCTTTATAATTAGATGCTGCCTGGAACACTGTAAGAATGATGATCTGACCCATTTTTGGTTGCATTTAGTATTTATTTCCAAGTCTCATATGTGTATATGCTTTGAGGCTTTCATTTTTGTCCCAGGATAAAAAAAAAAAAAGAATTAAAATAGGAGATTCTAGCAAGTAGGTTCTGCTCAAATGTTCTTCCAACACTTTGAGGTGGACCTATGCCCAAAATGGATGTGTATGAGTATTTTAGTACATCATTCACATAAAATAAGTAGTTCACCCTTTAAAATGGTGGTTATCTAGACCTCGACTGCAGTGTTCTGCTCTTAACAGGGAAGTTGTTTCCTATTCAAGACAGAAAGGTCACAAACTGGCCATTAGAATTCTGTACTTGGATGAACGAATAGAAAGAAAATAGAAATTTATTGTGAACTGAGTTTTATATTTGCCCCCACATTACAAAACTATTACCAAAAGCTCTTTCACTTGAAAATATTTCTAAGCTTGCTGAAAGCTTAGAAACATTTGCAAACTGCACTTTGTTCAGTGAGGTCTTCAATGTGAAGCACCCTTTATTTATCTTCTTAGCAAGTCAAAGTTTCTTGTAGAGCTGTTGAGTTAGAGTCAACATTTTTTAAAAAGGGGATTATTGTAAGAAAACCGAAGAGCATTAGGAGGCTCTTTAAAAAATACCCTGGTACAATAATGACATGAAATGTCATCTAGGGTATTAAAATATTTTTTTAAAAAAATTTGCTACATCCTCTTATGTAACAGCTAAAGATGCCTAGGATCCAGGTCCTGCTTAGTTGCCCCCAGAAACCACTCTTGTACTGCGGGTGGGTTCTTCAGGAAAAAGCTCACTTTAGCACTGACCAGAAAGAAGGGAGAAAAGGAAAACAGTTGAAAATAACTACTCATAAGCAATATTAAGTGACTGATGACTTCATGATCAGAAAGGGCTATTTTACCTCTTTCACTGCAGTGACAGCAAAGCACTTCACTTCATAAAGGACCACAGACCTGTTTGTCGCAGATTATAAACTAGTAGTTCTGTGTGTTGGCCTGAGAATTGATGCTCGCCCTGGTTCAGGTGGTAGTGACCCTCTTGAACTGGAATCCATGATACATGGTTCAAATCCTGATGACATCTACTATTGTCATCCTATAAAGAAACTTACTCTGTTGACAGAAAAATGTGATTCATTCTACTAGAGTGCCCTTCTGACAGATGTAATAATTATTTTCACCCAGCTTTAGAGCTAGTTATGTTATTTTAAACAGTCATGCTGATAACGGTTTTATAATTTCCTGGATTTTGATATTTTATGGGTGCATAATAACTGTCCTCATTTATTAAGTTTATCACTGCTTTACAGAGGCATGAATACATTTCAATTAGATTTGTATAAAATGCTGAATCGCAAATTCTTTTCAAAATAGAATGAAGCGGTCTATCATCTTAGTTCAACCCACTCAGATAATTTGATCCTTTTGGCTTAATACACATGTAAAACAAATTACTCTAGTAAATTTGCATGTAAAATAGCACCAGTCCTAAAGGCTCTAATATAAACAATTAGTACCATGTTTTTATCTCACAGAAACACTGGTTTTCTACACCACAGAAAACAACCTTGTAAAGTTTATATTTCAGAATTATGTTAGGGAGGAAGCAGTACATGGCACAAATAGTCCACCTTTATTGCTTTGCTGTTCAACAATGAAAAGTTCCCTAACCCATTTTAAAAACATAATTAAAGATACCTGCTTGCACTTATTAAAATCAGGGGCACTATAATTCCTATAATGCTGAGCTTACCTCATTATTCACATTGAGTGAAAATTCCGCTGGAAATAACATTTAATTTTGAAAGGATTCTATGCTTATCTTAATATGCAGGTCTGCACAACCTATATTTAAACACCATAAAGAGTTCATGTACCTTTCATTGAAACAAACATATGTTCTGGAAGGTTCTGGAAAGTCACAGAGCTTGAAGAGAGTTTATTTTTAAAACATAGTAATGTAATAGTTTTTCCTTGGCTTAAATATGTTCGGCGTATTTGGGTCATTAAACAAAGGATATTGTATTAGTTCTTTCAGCTCGTCAGTAACCCAGCACAAGTCCTTGAAGCCGATTATGGAATTCACAGTGGAATTTCGTGACATCAGTTTCAGTCATTAATTTTTCTAACCTGGAGTATGGAGTGGCATAGTATGTGGTGTGATAGACAGATACAGAGGTAGATTTTACCATCATTTTCATAACTGTGGACAACTCTGACAAGCTTTAGAAATTAGTATTAGAAAACCTTTCTGACATTTAATATGCCCCCTAAGAAAACTTTCGTATTCTTCACAGATCTTAGCGTAACAAAGGCACATAGTCAGCAGCTGATAAATATTTACTGGTATATTTAAAGAGATCCAATTAGGAATTGGTATCATAGAGATGATGCCAAAATAATTTTGAGTATTCAAACATTTTTTTATATGCCAAACCATGACCAAGCCTGCAAAACTGCACTAGCATCTTGTTTGACTTAGCATTTTTGGATTAAAATATATTTGGAGTTTTATTTTGCCTTTGTGTGTGTATATATGTGTGTGTGTGCATGAGGTTATCTAGGAAAGAGAGAGATTCTGAAACATAAAAATCTGTACAATAGCTATTGGAAGACATTTATTTCTCTTGTGTCTTGAAGAAAATAGCAAGCACCATAATAGTTTATACTCTATTCATGTATATATATCAACGCCAGAATGCTTCATGTACAGTCCAGAATAAGCAGTGACTTCTCTTTTGAGATATTATTTGTTTTGCAAACATTTCTTGGAAAGGATAAAGCTGAAGTGACTGTATTAACTAAAGTTTTTGTTGGTGAGACATTTAGCAAATAAACTAATATTAACCTATGTGGTATGTGGACACCAGCCAAGGTAACTAAATATTTAATCAGTGCATTTTAAGTATCAAAAAATCTCTTTTAAAAACCCAGCTACATTTTGTCAAAGCTAAGTCTTAAAAGTTATTATTACATATATATGTATATTTTATTGTGGTAAGAGCATTTAACATGAGGTCTTTCCTTAACAACCTTTTAAGTGCACAATACAAGATTGTGATTATAGGCAAAATGTTGTACAGTAACTCTCTAGAACTTATTCATCAGAAATAATTAACTTTAATTTTCCAACTTACAAGTTTAAAGAAAAAAATGTTTTTTGTATTTGACCAGGAATACATTTTTTTTGTTGTTGTTTTATTATCATTATTTTAGCTGTGGCTGCTTTTTCCTCAGAATTTGCTCTTTATTGTTTTTACTGTTTGAAAATAGTGAGTAGTGTGTCTTCTCATTGGATACAGTCTGAAGAAGCATACAACTTCTGAAGCTCTGTACTTTACAAACCAATTAGCTCCAACTTCCTGCAGCTTGTTATGAGAGTACAGGCTCACGGCAGGAAGTTCTCCTTCTTGCCTGCTTTTGGCAAGCCTAGTAAAATTGAAGATTTATTGTTGTAAAAACTACTTATTAAAGATTTTCAACTTCCAATTTGCTTTCCTGGGGCTTGAATAACTAAAAAATTTATCGGTAAGAAACCATTAAAACAAAAAAAAAAAGAAGCAGTTTCAAGCCAGGTAGCACTGGTTGATATTTGATGACACTTTTTGTGGTTGTTCCTAATTGAACCAAGAATTCTCTAGGTTTAACCAACTGGAGAATGATAAGAGAATCTGTTACATTCTAAAGTAAATCATTTTAATATTCTTTTTGAATACTTTGTCAAACAGAGGGAACTCGGTATGGTTAAAGTTATCCAGTGCTTCTCTAGTTGGATGGCTGGATATATACATTTTTGATAAAATGCAGTGCTCAGCTCAGGGCACAATTAACAAATGCTTGGTGGGCTGATTGCGAAAGTGATGATGCTTAGTAGCAGGTTTGTGACTTCAGAGAAAAACCAGTTAATTTTTTTCCATAGCACATGTTTCTATTTGTTAACAGCCCATTATGGGCTTCCTTGATCAGTCTCTTGCTAGATAACATCTATTATTTGGAACACACCTTTAAGAGAAGCTTAAATAGTTCTCAAAGATAATGGTTGGCAATGATCTTCACATACTTTAATAACTCATTTAATTCCTTTTCTGCCAAGGTAACAGATAAGGAACATTTAATAGAAATTAGATAAAACAGAAATTAGATAAAAATGATTTGTTATCTTGCACTACCTTTGTGACAATTCATAGATCCACTTAGACTTTTACAAAGTCTGGCAGACAACTGACTTATGTCAGGACACAGATTAATTTCAGAGAGAACCAAGTGGGACTATGGGCAAAACTCTGACTTATCAACAAAGTTTTCCACACTGTGTTTCACCAAATATTAGAGTATTTCCTTGCTGAAATAAGCATGGAAAATATTGGGTTAAGTAAAGGTAAGCAGATTCCTTTGCAGAAAGTTTCAGAACCTTTAATACATGAATATGAATGGAAAACATCTGTAAATGTGCCATATGGTTTGCATCTACTGGTGCTTCGTTCAGTAGCATTTTCAGAATGCCAGTTTCCTTCCTAACCACGTGGCCAGGCAGATTTTCTTTTGGGTGAAGTTTCCCAGAGGGTAGCATTCCAATGAGCTGATTACTGATCCTTAGTTACTGACTTGCCTTTGTGAGTTTACCAGTCTGCTGAGACCTTTTCTTTTATCCCTTCAAAATGTCTACACAGAGTAGTCTAGTTACCATTTAGAGTTTTTAATTTTTAACCTAATTTAATTTTATGGCTGCTAATTCTCATTCTTGGCTGTTATTCTTTGCAGCTTTTCTTATTACTAAACTGTACAGAAAGAGAGACTCTTAAATCTTGTGAAAAATAAGAACTAATATATGTTGAATCTGACAGTGATATAGTATATTTGATTTGATTAGCATTTCTAAAAATTGCACTGTCTTTTAATAATTTCTCTAGGAGGGCATCATGAGAATTAGCAGACCTAGAATAAATTATTAGATGACACACGGAAACTGTAATTTCACATGTCATCAGCTTGTGTCTCTTCCTAAGCGAAATGGTCATTTTTGGAAATAAACAAATACAGTCAATCTAAGTGAAGGAAACCAAGGTCATTCCGTCTGAAGTCACAATGATGCTGTATTTTCTGAACTTGAGAAATGACTGGAACAGAAAGATTCTAGAAGGGACAGGAAATGTTGCAGCAAATTGGTGAGATAGAGAAAAAACGATCATTATTAGTGTTTTCGTCATTATTTTTGAAGGCAGTTATGTTGAGTCATCTAAGAAATCCAGTGCATGCATGTTTAATGTCCATCAGTATAGGGAAACTTCATGAAAGTGAGAGTGTCAGTTGTGCCTGACTCTTCATGACCCTATGGGCCATAGCCCGCCAGGCTCCTGTGTGTGTGGGATTCTCCAGGCAAGAATACCTAGTGGGTTGCCATTTCCTCCTCCATGGGATATTCCCAACACAGGGTTTGAACCCACATCTCCTTCATTACAGGCACATTGTTAACTGTCTGAGCCACTGGGGAAGCCCCATGATGAACACTAAATACTCTCTTTACTTTTGCTTATAAATTCTTCAGTTTGGTTCCTTTTCTCAATCATGTTCGACTCTGTGACCCCATGGACTACAGCACGCCAGGCTTCCCTGTCCATCACCAACTCCTGGAGCTTAACTCAAACTCACGTTCATCAAGTCAGTGATGCTATCCAACTATCTCATCCTCTTCTCCTCCTGCCTTCAGTCTTTCCCATCATCAGGGTCTTTTCCAATGAGTCAGTTCTTCACATCAGGTGGCCAGAATATTGGAGTTTCAGCTTCAGCATCAGTCCTTCCAGTGAATATTCAGGACTGATTTCCTTTAGGATTGACTGGCTTGATTAGTATATTTAATTGTAGGCTCTTCATTTGATTATTTGATGTGAATATCTGCAGCACAGCACTGACACATTCAACAAATGTACTAATACTCTTCTCTCAGCTTGCTCACTTAGTGCTCAGATTATCAGGATAAATTGAATACTCAGAGGAAAAAAGTTCTTATAATGCTATTTTAAAATTCCATTTTTCCTCCTGGCCAAGTTGCACTTATGAAATCAGTCTCTCCTTGCCTGTGATTTCTAATACACAGTAAGAGTGCTCCTAAATGTAGAATTATTACATTTTGCCGTGTATCTCAGTTACAGTGTCACATGGCTTTCTGATTGCAACAGGCAGCCTGTCCATACTCTAAATACATGACTCTGCATCTACTGCCCAGATGGTAGGAACTTCTCCAGGATTCTTAAAGATGAAATTCTATACTCAAGTGAAAAGCAAGCCTCTGTTTAAAATCAAGAATCCAGTTTATTGTTGTTCAGTCATGACACAACAAAGGGACACTCTCTGACTTAAAGAGCACTGAAGATAGAAAAAAGGAAATCAGATTGATGATTTCAAGAATAGTTATTGTCTGAGGTCAAACAGAGTATCATAACCATGCCTGGGAGATTTTGGCAAGAATGAATTTGATGATCTATCTCGAAGTCTAAACTAGATCCTAACCAATCAGAATTTAGGTCAGAAATGTGCTCTTGACATCAGTGTGTGGAGTGCTGAACAGTTAGCCAAATTCACTGTTCTGTGTTTTCCACTTGCCCCAAGAATTCGAAGGCATCCTGTTGTGCCCAACATCTAGGCTGTGAATCCTTTGTCTCCAGGGTGGCCTTCCTGGTTGCTTTGATGGGTTTTCTTTGTTTTCACTCCAACAACAGTGTGCATTTCAGCTTTCTTTCTTTCTTCCTTGTTAAAGAGAAAACAAACCCATCATTAACTTTCTTAAATGCAAGGCTGCTATTGTTTCTACTCAACTGAACTAATAAAATGAATAGCAATGGGAAATTTTCTGATGGATGCCTTCTAAATGATTACTATTATTGGATGCCTTTAAACTTATGTTAAATGGGGATGGCATGCTATCAAACAGACTTGATATTTTCAGTGTGTAGATAGGCGAACTCAAGAAAGAAAATGTTTTTTCTTTTCCTTTGTAATTTATAATAAAATAAAACCAGATTGTTTGGGCAGTTTTACTAGCCATTCATTTTTTTTCTATGTTGGCTAAAACAAAAACAAAACAGAACAAAACAAAAACGGTCTCTCATATCTACATATTGAGGATTCATCATTAACAGAGTTTCGGTTAGATATTCTTTATGAATCTTCCAAAATTTATTGTCAGTACATATTGTTTTTGGTGGAGTGAAATTTACTATTTTTTTCCCTAACATAAGTTAATAAGTATGTTATTAAACTATTAAACATCCTCTAATCACCAGAATTTTAATTTTTTTAACAAAGAAAAAAAGTGCAGACATAACTATTATCAAAGTAATGTTTATTTAGCTAGTCATATTTTAATTGGTAACTTTGCAATGTCTGGAATATCCATGGAGTATAATTTATAGTTTGGCCATAGGTACACAGTAGGATTAACCAGCTTTCAAACAGATTTAAAACATCTGAAAGAAGCAGTTTTTTTTTTTTTTCTTTCCCCCAAATCACAAACACTGCAAATTAATTCTTAGGAGACACAGAAATAATTAAAAGGAATGAATGTTCCTGGTGTAGGTTATCAGCAGTGCCTGTTACCTCCACCTGGAGAACACACCCCAGATCTATCCAGCTCCACATTTCCACTGTTTCCACTCCTTGGTTCAAGGCATTCCATCCCCCTCTAATATGCCTGTAATTTCTACTGTCTGGTCTCCCTGATAAGGCTCGTTTCCCTGCTTCAGTTCTATCAGAAACATAAATAAGATCCAACTACAGCCTGGGAAAACCCTCTATTGATTTCCCTTTATACTTGAATCTAAAATCCTGAGTTTGACCCTTACTCTACCTACACTTTCTTGCCTCCCTGATTTCATCTCACATTGCCCCCAGCCCCCCATTCTCCTTTTGGGAGCTTGGCTGGCCTCTGCTTCTCAAATATGCTGAACTTCTTCCATCCTGAGATTTCATGGCACTAGCTACTTTCTCTTCCTACAGGTCTCTTCCTCTAGAATTTTCCACAACTTGCTTTTTTTTTGTCAGTTCATTTCAGCTGAATATGATCTTTTGGGAGCTTTATCTAACTGCTGAAACTAGAATAATACCCCTCCCAATTACTCCTTGTCTTGCTTTAACTCTGTCATAGCACTTATCACATTGCATTACTGTACTACTCCCCATCATTCCTTATCAATCACCCGCTTTTATTTTTCTTTTACCATTTATCACTGTGGTCTCTGAATGGACTGGAAGAACCATCATAACTATGTATCACATAAAAGGTTAGTATTCAAAATATATAAGTAACTCATACAACTTAATAGCAAGAAAAACAAATAGTCTGATAAGGAAATGGACAGAGAATCTGAATAGACATGTTTCCAAAGAAGACATATAAATGACCAAGAGACACGTGAAAAGATGCTCCACATCACTAATCATCAGGGAAATGCAAATCAAAGCTATACTGAGATATCACATTACACTTGTTAGAATGGGTGTCCTCAAAGCACATGGATTAAGAGGTGTTGGTGTGTGTGGGTGTTAAAAAAAAGAGCCCTAATGCACTGTTGGTGGGAATGTAAATTGAGCTCTATATCCAGAATAAAAAATTTCTGTAAGTTTACTGATATATGAAAAAATGGTAGCACTGCAAATAATAACAAAATTCCAAATATTAAGTCCTCTTCAGTTGTTGAAGCAAGTTTCATCCCAAAATGTCCAATCATTATAAATATGTCCATGTTATATCAGACCCTACTTTCCAGGCTTTCTAGTCTTCATAGTGTTACTAGTGTTTGTTAATCAAAATGTCTAATTTCTATGGGGCTCTGATACTGAATCCAGTAATATGTTGGCTTTTTAATGTAGTCCTTTCCTATTTCTTTATCCTTTATTGCTTTTAAGAAATGAAATGATCCTTAGTTTTGAGTCTGGATTTTTTTTCTTAGTTTTGAGTTTGGATCTGCATTCCCAGACTTGAGTCCCAGAATATTAAATTCAGTTCCTTTATAGCTGCTCCTGTGAGCCATTCACTTAATGTTAGTACTGAGGGCTCGTTGCAGTGAACCTTGCCAAGCCTCTGAGTGGTCACTACCTTCATATTGAGTTTTTTTATATTTACTAGTGAACAAAAGTGAGAAAAATATTAATGAAAGTACAAATAAAAAACTTACTATTCCACACTCCTATGTCTTTATTAAATGTGTAAAAATGTCAGTCGTAAGACTTGATCTTGAGTGCTTATTATTGGAAGGAATACCACATAGCTGCCTGGAATGCTTCGTAAATTGTGAGACCTCTTGGCTTCAGTGCTTCTTTTGCATTGTACTGTCAAATTTAAAGCGAAATCATGACTCAGACTTTATGACTCAGTGACACTTAGAAATCAATTATGATTTCATTGAAAGTTACATTATTGAATATATATATATGAGTGTTCATCGATAGACAGTATAAATGGCTGTATATATGACATGAAGGTTTGCTACCTCATCTAGTTTATGTAGTGTTTCTATTTTCAGGAAAATATCATCTTAGTACATATTTATACCCTTTATCTACATCAGTAAATTTGAAAAATCAGTGTAGAAATGCTGGCATTACTAGTGATGTTGTCTTCTTGAAGATATGTAGAACTTGAATTTTAGTTATAGTTCAAAAATGTACTGTGATTTCATCTTAGCCAATTCTATGAAAAGTCAAATGCGTTCTTTTTGCCTACAACTTCAGCATTTACTTTAGCTATGCTGATGTGCAGATTATCAAGAGTCTAAGAAATCAGGAGTTAACTTAATAATGTCTGCAGTTTTTATTGCTGTCTGCAATGAATTCTTATTCAAATGCAGGTTTGAGTAGTTCTTCAACAAAGAATCAACTTTTGAAAATTGATATCATAGAGGATGAGGCATAAGAGATATATTTTGTTTCTGTTTTCCTTTCTTCTTTTGCTGTTTCTTACAGAAAATGATTTTTTTAAAGAAAAGCAGGAAGGTAAATGAAACCAGGACTTTGTATGCTTTTGGTAACCTAAGATCCTCCAGTTAACAGTTCAGGAGAATGAAAGTGTCTCTTTAGAACAAGGATAATTTAATATAGTAGTTGTTGATAATATATATTGCACATATTCCATTCCTTGAAATAGCACATTTTATTTTCCTAGTTCCCATCTTGGCTAGAAACTTTCAAACCAGTGCCATTATTTGTGTTAGAGTAAATGTTCTGCCATGATAACCAACATACTCTCAACATGCTCTCAAAATCAGGTTGATTTCAATAGTTTACTTAATAGAGGCAGAAATAGGGTTCAGTTCTGAAACTAGTGTGAAAAACTGAACAGCAACTGGAATACAAAGCGAGTGCATGCAGAGTATATGTTTGCTGCTGAACCTTATCCAGAATTAAGCATGAGGCCAGACCAGATGGTGCTGAAGGAGAAGGTTTGCCTAACTCTTTTCCAGACATGGTCTATTCCAGTATGGTGTGGGCATGTGAGAATAAGGTATCTGGTATAGCTAAATTAGGGCTTCCCAAGTGGCTCTAGTGGTAAGGAATCTGTCTTCCCATGCAGGAGATGCAGGAGACACAAGTTCGATCCTTGGGTTGGGAAGATCCCCTGGAGTAAGAAATGGCAACCTTCTCCAGTATTCTTGCCTGGAGAATTCCATGGACCAAGTAGCCTGGCAGGCTGCAGTCCATGGGGCTGCAGAGTTGAACCTGACTGGGCAACTAAGCACTTGCACAGGTAGGTTAAAATTTTAAAACTCGCTTGTCTGGAGAAGTTACTTACCATTCATATGCAGATTTTTTTCAGTTGTTGAATAGAACTTCTTCAAAGGATTGTGGTACATATCAGATTGGTAAAAAAAATTTGTCTGGGTTTTCCTGCAACATCATTTAGAAATCCCAAAAGAACATCTTGGCCAACTCAATACTTGTGAGATTTGAATAGGAGATACAGATAAAGTAGCCAGTACATAATAAGAATGCAAAGGACACTAGTGTTCTCTCCAGTCCTCCTATTATTCATGTATATTTACAGTAATCTTTGGGAAACTGTATAATGCAGTGAGTGGCTCAGAGGGAAGTCTCTGGAGTCTGTATAACAAAATCATACCCAAATAGAAACAAAAATAACAAAAGGAAAAAAGCAAACTGAGTTTAAGTCTAGAGTCGAATAATTAGTGATTTATTTTCTCTGAGGCCAGTTTCTTCATCAATAACTTAGTGATGTAATAATGTCAGTGCTGTCAGCTCCAGGGCACCAGAAACTTGTGATTGAACAAAGCTGGCTCATTGACATGTTACAGTGAGAAAGAACACACATCCTGGGGACCCTGGAACATATCAGCAGGGAAGTGTTAGAAAGAAGTGATAGGATTTGGGCTTTTGTCGAGCAATTTTGGAGAAGGCTCTAAGAAGCAAAATTTTGTTCTGGCTTGGAGGCTGTTAGGGAGTGGAGTGTTTTCAGATTCATCGTGACAGAGGAGTGGAGGAGGCTCAGTAACTGGTGAAGGAGTGGCAACCCCTTGTTTTAGCCAGGCTAAGATGACTTTGGCTTACTTCCGTGGTTTGGAGAATCTGTTGTTCTTATCTGGGTTCAGGCCTGACTATGGAGCCGTGATACTTTTGTCCTGGTCCGTCCGCGTCACAGTGTGATCCCACCGGATGGCGCTCTGCGAGACAGTTTATGTGCACCAGGAGAGCATCAAGGGCCAGCTTCCCGCTGTTCGGCTGCTCTTCTTTCTCCATAGTGGTAACCATAGTATATTTTCATTTAAGAGAGAACCCACTTTAACAGCCTGGGATGGTGCCTGTTACTTCAAAATATGTTTCGTATTATTATTTTCATCATGGATGCCAGATTTTTTCCTATGACAGTCCTATTTGAGATATTCTGTCTTGTTATGTTTAGACTTGATTTCTGATTTGGAAAATAGGGACGTATTTCCTCTATCTGAAAAAGAAGCCCTCAGGTAGGGCAATGACATCTACCACTGTGATTTCTCTGCTTCCTGGTTTGTAGTCCAACTTCAAAGAAGTTGAGAGGATGATAATATCAGGTCTTATAGTGCGTTTAGACACAATTTAAATGTTATTCTTGTAAGTAATGTGAGTTATGGGTAATCTCTGGATATTTTAGTAGGTGGATAGTATTGAACAGATGTCAAGAGTTTGTTCTCTGTCTAGAAGTAGTCTGCCTGGGTTTGAATGCCCCCTCAGTCTTGTACTGACTGTATAATCTTTGTGTGAGGAAAACACACCTCTGTGCTGCTTCACACTCTATAATTCTGACTTTGGATATGTAGATTTTCCACATATTAAACAATTCTCTGACACCAGCTGGCTGTCCTGAAGTTGAACTCTATTCTGACACTAGGGTCAGATCCTTATCCCACAGGATTGTCTCCCTTGCTCCCTCAGATGCCAATTTAAGTCCCAGCTTGTCAGCTTATTTCTGACCGGTCAGCTATAGATAAATTGGGATTCCCATGACCTCCTTCTTGGCTTTGATAATTTGCTAGAATGTCTCACAGAACTTAGCAACAACCTGTTGCTTGTAAAAAGATACAGGTGAACATCCAGATGGAAGAGGTGCATAGTGCAAGGCGCGGGGTGAGGGACATGAAACTTCCACGCCGAGTCTGGGTATACCACCCTCCCAGCACCTGCATATATTCAGCAACCCAGAACATTCCAGACTCTGTATTTTGGGGACTTTTATGCAGGTTTCATCATGTAGTCATGATCCATTGTTAACTCAGTTTCCACTGCTTTCCCACTTCCAGGAGAATGGGGGGTAGGAGGGTAAGGTGGAAAGTTTCTAGCTTCTAATTATGGCTTGATAACCAAGCTTGATCCTGAAGGTAGCTTGGAGCCCAGGAAGTCACCTCGTTAGAGCAAAAGACACTTCTATCACCCAGGAAATTCCAAAGGATTTAAGAGCAGGGTCAGGAACTGGGATCAAAGACCAAGTATTAGAACAAAAGATCCTCTTAGTGCTCTTATCACTCAGAAAATTACAAGGGTTTTAGGATGTCTGTGTCAGGAACTGCCAGCAGAGACCAATATATATATAATTTCTATTATTTCACACTAGGAAAAGTTTTTTTTTTAACCTTCAGTGCCTCAGTATCTTCAGATCTAAATGAATTGCAAATACCTGCTTCATAGAGTCAGTGTGAAGATTAAAGGAAATAAAACATTAAAGTGTTTAGAACAAATGCCTGGGATATAATAAGCATTAACAGCAACATATAATAAATGCCAGCACAGTAGATTATGCAGCCATTTAACTCTGGCCATTTCATCCAATGATGAAGGAGCTTGAGATGAACAACAAATATTCATTGCTAACGACTCTGTATCAGATGCTGAAACTGTATCAGATATGTAGAAATAGCTACAGTACCTGCCTTCAAGGAGCTCACTATAATATAGCTGAGAAATACATGAAAGGGTAAATACCTAAATTAGCCTGTAAGAATTCAGTACAGATGTGTATCATTGGTGATAAGAATTGCTCTGTTTTTGAGGAATGAGAATTAACTTCTCTAGACTGGCAAAATGCAGTGATGTAGATGGTAGATGAGCTGAGTCTTGGGTGATTTATAGAATTTGACCGTTCAGAGAGATGATGAAAGAGCACTCACTCTAGATAGATGGAACTTCAAGGGTAAATGTATGAGAATAAGATGATAAAAATTCCAGCAACAACAACAATAACATAGCCACAAAAGCAGAGTAGGACACGTACTGAACATAAACCCAAGCACTCAGCTAAGCACTTAAATTTATTATCTCATTTAATCTTCTTTATGACCTTATAGAAAAGGTAAAATCATTATCCTCATTTAGAGAGGAAAACAAAGCTCAGGCATTTTAATTAATTTGTTTGCAGTTGCTAAACTAGCAAGTGCTGGGCTGCATTTTAACCCTTACCTAATGGACTCTAGGTCCCAACTCTTAACCTCCACTGTTTGGTTTCCCTTTAAATGATCTTTGTATATATCATACCTTTTAAGGTCCCCAATAACTAACCCAAATCAGTGTGACTGTGGTCAGATCATGCAAAGTATTTAACGCAATGTCATAAAAGTTTTTTTCTCTCTTGTGTAGAATGGTGAATCCATTGCTGTTTGGAGCAGTGAAGTGGTATAATTTTTTTTTTAAGGTATTTTAACCAATCCTGTCTTTCTTATTTACCACAAGTATTTTTAAAAAGCTCCACCATAGTCAAACTGATGTATCTATAGAGGAAAGGACCTAACAAAGTGAGTAAAGATTGTGTTGAAAAATATTTCTTTCATTTCCAGAAAAACTTGCCATATATGTATTTTTTTTTTCCATGAGGTCATATTTTTTCTCAGGTTTTAAGCCTCACATATATGAATTCACCCCACATACCTATGCCACTGAGAAAGAAAAAAGACAATGAGAAACCTTGAGAAAGAAAAATCATTAGATTTAGTAATGGACATTAAAGACCAGTACATTAAGAATTACTCACTTCAAAAACCACTACCATATTGTAAAGTAATTAGTTTCCAATTAAAGTCAATTAATTAAAAAAAAAGAATTATTTACTTTAATTGTTCACTAAGGAACAAAAGGGGCCAAAGTGCTTGGTTAAAAAAATAAAAAAAGATGAAGATTATTCCAAACAACAAACCCATTTGTGTTCAAGCAAATAGCTGCTCCTTTTTCATTTCATAGGCTTCCCTGATAGCTCAGTTGGTAAAGAATCCGCCTGCAATGCTGGAGACCCCAGTTCAATTCCTGGGTCAGGGAGATCTGCTGGAGATGGGATAGGCTACCCAGTTTCCATTTGGTACTTATTGAAATGTCTATAATTTATTCATCTCAGGATGCATTTATACATCTGTAGAGCCATTACTTTGGCTTATCTAATTGTATTTGAAATTAAATAAACTGTTGAACAAGATAAAAGATAAAACTCAAGGGAGAACAATGGATTTAGACAAAGTTGTTCTTGAGTGGAAAATAGATCACAAAAGTAAAGGATTTTTGTCAAATGGTCTGTAATAACCATTGTATGCCTTGTCAATCATGAATTTAAATTCTCTGAATTTGCATTTGTAACTCTATGGATTATATTGCATTCATCTCCTGATAGTTTCCTCTATACTTCAGTTATCTTTTAAATGTCATAAAAACCAAGTTTTTAAAAGTGCAGTTCTTAGTCACATAGAACTGACTCTGATAGTTAAGAGTGGAATAGGAATCAAAGGCTATTCCAGGTGCAGTACAAATTTGCAGTCTACAAATTACAAGCATGGTTTGGAATTTACTTTTCTAAATTTTAATTTCCATCTATTTAATTAACTTTTGGTTTCCTTCTTTCTGGAATATTCACACCTATGAAACCTTTACTAGGCTCCCCAGGAACCATCAGTGGAACAAGTTACTGGTAATGTGTTGAGTCTCCTTAACTGGGGAAAGGACCCAAGGATGTTACCATTCATGTTGATGAGTCTGTTAACCCCAGTGGAGAGCACAGACCTTAGGTAAGAAAGACTGGAGTTTGGATCACTGCTCTGTCTCTTGCTAGAAGTGAAATCAAGATATTTAGACATTCTTTCTGAATTTTGGTTTCCTCATTTGAAAACAAAACAAGCAAAAACTCACCTTGTGAAGTTGTTATACAAAACAGTGACTATATATTTTCAACATTTATTATCAAAATGCTTTGCACAGGGCTGGTATGATAATACACATTTAATAAATGTGAACTCTCATTTTTAAAAGGGACTCCAGCATCAGTAAGTTATTGAGCTAGAACATTGAAGACTTTCCAATCTAGGGATTATATAATACTCTTTTTTTTTTCCCTTAAATTACTTGTCTGTACTTAAGATTCTGCATCAAGTTTCAGTGTGTGGGGGGTTTCCCCATAGCACCAAGTAATTATCTGACCCCAGGGTGTCCTATAACTCACTCCAGCTCTGGCACATCTACCCAGGGACAGCATCAGATGCCATAGATTAAGGGCGTAGTTCAGCAAGACTGCTTTCTGCTTCAGATGCCAATTGTGAATCCAGTTTATCGTGTTTTGACCTATTGGCTGTAATTAGAGGTCCCCCTACCCTCTCCTTGGATTCCATTCATTTGCTAGGGTGGCTCACAGAACTCGGGAAACTAGTTTACTCACTAGATTACTGGTTCATTATAAATGATATTAAAGGATATGAAGCAGCAACTAGATGAAGAAATATACAGGTCAGCGTCCTGAAGAGAAAAGTTTCTATTCTGGTGAACTTTGGGACATGGAGGCATGTGGAAGTGTTCTAGCTTGCCAACCTGGAATGTATTCAGACTTTGGGGCTGTTATTGAGGTTATTATTACATAGGCACGATTGGTTAAATCATTGGTTGTTGGCAGTTGACTCAGCCTCTAGCCTCTCCTCTCCCTGGAGGTAAGGGGATAGGATTAAAAATTCCAAACTTCATATGATATTTTTCTTTTCTGTCTGCAGTCACTCAGTGTGACAATTTGTAAGTTCATCCATGTTGCCGCAAATGCCATTACTTCATTCTTTTTAATGGATTTTTAATATTCCCTTGTATACATGTACCACAGCTTCTTTATCTGTTCCTCTCTTAATGAATATTTAGGTCATTTCCATGTCTTGGCTATTGTATACAGTACTGCAGTGAACAGTGGCATGCGTGTATCCTTTTGGACCATGTTTTTCTTCATGTATAACATGATTTAATCGATTGATTAAATGAGTGGCCATTGACAGTTGACCTGAACTCCAGCCCCTCTCCCCTCCCTGGAGGTTGGGGGGTGGGTAGGGTTAAAAGTTCAAACCCCCCATTTTTTGTTGTTTTTCCTGGTAATCAGCACCCCTCCATAGGATCTATCCAGAAGTCACCTCATTAATATAACAAAAGAGACCTTTATTGTTCTTAGCACTTAGGAAATCCTAAGGGTTTTAGGAGCTCTGTGCCAGAAGCAGGGACCAGGACCAAATGCATATTTCTTGTATATGAATCACCACATCCCAGTACTGCTTATTTTGCCTGTACCATTTATGGCATTCACTTGTTATTTATCTTTTCAGATGTTTGTCTTATCTTCACTTAGACAGTAACTTTATTGAAGGCAGGCACTGTGTCAAGTTATTACAATTTTCCCTTGTACTATAAGTAAATGGAACATAATCTTCTGTACATATATGATTTTCTAAATCTTGTTTTTGTTGATCATGCTGATAAATGTATTTGAAAATCTTTCCCCCTACCTTGTCAGTATTTAGTAATTCAGCTTACATGGATGTTTATTATTATTCCTAGGGAGTAAGGAATATGCAGGAGTTCTAAATATCCTAAGTGAAAGTCACTCAGTTGTGTCTGACTTTTTGCGACTCCATGGACTCTACAACAGAATACTGGAGTGAGTAGCTGTTTCCTTCTCCAGGGGATCTTCCCAAATCAGGGATCGAACCCAGGTCTCCTGCATTGCATTGCAGTCGGACTCTTTACCAGCTGAGATTCCTTTATTCTCAAGGAATAGTTTGGACTCCAGAAACATCTGGTTCATTAAATCAGTGTTTACACATTTCCACATGAATTTGCTTAAGGATTCATGGAGTGACAACTTTGCACCAAATTATACTTTAGTGACTTCCAGCATCGTTAAAGCTGAAGGAAAAAAATCATTTCTTTTATAGTTTTAAAATGAAAGGATGCTTTCAATACTGATTTTAGAAAAGGAACAGGACTAACAGCAGAGTACAGGTGGATATGCAAACATTGCCAGGATAAACTGAACTCCCAAGCATCCTGATCATTGTTTTTTTGAGAGAAACCTACAGGTGGAAACCTGCTCATGAAAAGTCTTTCTGAACCTGTATTTTCATAGGGAAGGGAAAAAATAGTCTGTGATTGAAGTGTTCTACAAGGAGGAATCATCCCAGTGTCTCAAAGAATGGCAAGAACAAAAAATATACTACTTGTCTGCCAGAACCATTCCCCACACAGAAACTTATCATCTGCCAAGATAAAATTTTAGATAATTCTACTGTGTGAATTTCAAAAAGTGTACCAACACTGCTACATTCAGTCATGAGAAGCTAGTTTTCTGCCTGGCCTTCTGAGATTTTCTTCCACTTGCAAAGCTGTCATCCTGTACTTCAGAAGGAAAGATTTGGGACAGAAGAGAAGGGAAATTTTACCTTTCTGGAGATTTGCCCCTAGAGTTAGTGGTTCACTTCAAAACACAGTTGTGTTCTTCCATTATGTGATCAAATGGATGCTTATATTCCATGTGACTCAAGGCAACCATAAAACTAAAAGAAATAATTGGAAGGATGGATGTCACTGACATGGGAGACTCTTTTTACATACTTAACTTCTGCTCAATCTTTTTGTTCAAAACTCATTTTTGAGCTTGCCCTCCAGTGCTATCTACCTTTCTGTGTTGGATCCATTCAGAGTCTACCCTTTCAGAAACTCTTAATTTTCCTGCATTTAACCTTTAAAAAATTGACAGTTTTCCTCCTCTTTACAATTTTATAACTTTTCAGTCCATAGAAAGCGGAAAATAAAATGTCATTTCCTTTCTCCAAATTAAAAATAAAAGAAATTTCAAAAGAGAACAGAAGACAAATTGTTAGACTGTCAAGATCTTCCACATTAAGACATTGGATAATGAAATCAAAATGGATCATCAAGTATAGGTCAGCTCATTTGCATTCAAACATTTCTTTAAAATAATGTGACATGGGAGGGTTTTCTACAAACTCCAAATGCAGGTTATTTTGAAATCAACTTCTAAAACATCCTATTTATATTTAGCCATTGTTTCATAACTACTGACTTGCAGGAGAATGTCAGGAAGTATAGGAGAAGAGTAGCTAAGAATTATGAACTTTAAGTCATTATTATTTGTTATATTTGTTTGAAATATTATAAAGATTTTCTTATAATTTATCAATCTGTGAATATTGAGTTCAAGTATACAGTAATGGGCTCTATCTCTAGTGATAAGAACACATAAAATATGAAGTAGCTATATTTGGACACATGGTCAAATATAATCTAACAAATGAGAGGATATCTGAAATCAAAACTGTCTTGGAAAAGTCTAGACTTTCTAAAACATTTAGTTACCCCAAAAGAGTGTGTGTGTGTGTGTATGTGTGTGTGTGTGTGTGGTGTGCAGTCATTCATTCTAAGTAGAAGTCTTGTGGCAGTGTTATACAGATAATTAACAATAAGGAAGAAGACTTGACTTAGTAATACAGTCAGTGCTCAAAAGAGGCCTTGTTAGAAACTCTGGCCCATTGTTTCTATCAGATTTTATCAGTCACAAATTACAGGTAGCCACTTCCTTTCTACAATAGTTTTCATGTTTTCAAAAGTCATTGTGAAATCAGACAAAAAGTGATTAGAACTATTACTATTCTAGATGCTAAAAATTAACAACGGCTCTGAGGATGTTATTTAGAACATGATATTAGTAAATTGAAGTCCACCTATGGAAGAAATGAAGTGGGCATGTATATTGTTGCTACAAACTTTTCCTTTCACCCAATTGTACTTAATCTATTTGAGTCCATTTTGTTACCATTCTTTTATTTTTTTGTTAACATATATTACTTTTGTAGTGTTTTGTGCAGGCAAGGGTTGGAGAAAAGATCTTTCTTGAAATATTATTTCCTTAGATTAAGTAATTTGACTATAATTTTTATAGAGTACATTTTTTAGTAAAACTCATAATAACTTATTGGTGTTCAGTTCTAACTTGATTCTTAGCAAGATAGAATTTGTCCAGTCTCTCTGTACAAATTTTTCTTTAGGAAAGTTTCTTCAGGATCTGTGTTCTCCAAGTTCTCCAATTACCTGTTCACATGTGTTATTAGATTTTTTGGTCATGATAGAGATGTATAAAATTATGAAAGATGAGTATTTGAAGGGTGATTGAAGGCTATACACCCATTCACATGCACACAAACATGTATACAACATACATGTTGTATTAACCCTCCCAAGGCAAAAGTCTTCCACTCCTTTCCTGCAAATGAATTTTTAGGCCAAGAGTAGTCAAGACTCACTGGAGAAGGAAATGGCAACCTACTCCAGTATTCTTGCCTAGAGAATCCCGTGGACAGAGAAGCCTAGTGGGCTGCTGTCCCTAATAGGGTCGCCCAGAGTCGGAGACGACTGAAGCGACTTAGCAGCAGCAGCAGTCATGACTAATCATTCACTAAGCTTTGCCTTCTCCTATGCCGCTTCAATTCCCCTCCCCTCTGAAACTTCTTTGGGGAAAAATAAAGTACTGCAGCAGAAAAAACCTTAGACCCAGGAGCCTAGGAATCTAAAACGACTTAAGTTATTGGTGAGAAATCAATTTGTTCTGACACTGTTTTTGAGGAAGGATTTGAGATCAGTTTACCGTAATGCTACACTTGCTCCTGCCACTATTTTTGCTCGAAGGATGACATTCTGCCAAGGAAAGAGACAAGTATCTAAAATCTTCAATCATTCATGAATAAAAGCTCTCCTATTGGGCAGTGTTGTCTGATCGTCCTTGATGTCAGTTCATATTTTCTTTGTGCCTTGCTGCTAGTTTTAATGAAACACGTGATTAGGATATCATACTTAGTAAAAAGCCAGCTCCTTTGTGCTCTAAAGAGTTGAAGAATCATAACTTTTCATTTAGCCAGGCTACATAAATAGAATTGAAGAAACGTAGCTTTTCTTTTGGCCATATTATATAAATGGTCTAGTAGTGGGCTTTTCATGACTGTGTAGGGGGTGACAAGTGGGTCCATTTAAAGGCAGTTCCCCTGATCTCTTGCAGAATATGGGAGGGGATGATGTCTAGAAAATTCTGCTGTCTAAGCAGAGAAACTGCTATCAAAATAAATTGGTTATCAGGTGTTTATTATGTTTTATGTTTACCTCTCATCATAATTCTTCATAATTATTTAAATAATTATTTGTCACATTATCCAGTCTTCAGAGACTTGGAAATAGACCCAAAGTAGATCAAAAGGACTATGAATCCCTATTTGGGCAAGAGGGAAAAGAGGTTTTTTGTTGTGCTTGTGAATTTATCATATGTTAATTTTGCATTTATTGAGTGTTTATAACTTAGTGTGAACAGCTAAATCTACTTAGACATGTTAGGCCATTAAGGTCTTTTCATACACTGTGCATTCAAGAGTCGAGGGCTGTTTCTTACTGGGGCAAAGGGTATAGGACAGTCATTCTTTGTAATTTTCCTGAATGGTGAAAGGGTTAGTAAATACTATGTATTTTTTATGTAAATATAAATATATATACATATATATATTCTTTCTATAAAGAAATCTCATGCATTCTAACACTGTGTTAGTGTGCAGTATTGAAGATATCAGACTGTCTGGCTCCATATTCTGTGTTATCTCATATTCTGTTTGGAGGAGTGTTTCTCATGACTGTGATCTGTGAAACCCTGGGGGTCCCCAAGACCTTTTCAGGAGTTGCCAAGACCTCTTCAAGGGGTTCTTGAGGTCATCCTATTTTAATAATGGGACAGTTTTTTCCATTTGCACTCTCATTCTTCCACAAATATATCGTGGTTTTTCCAAAGATTGCTTAGTAAGTGATTATGTCATCACTCTTACAGAAAATAAAATATGTCCTTGCGCATTCTTGTATTTTAAAGACTTCTTAGTATTAACTTTTAGTAGGGAAAGGAAAATATCGGTAGAAACAGCTCACATATACAAAAGCCCTTCAGAGTTCCTCAAAAATTTTTAGAAGTGTAGAGGATTCTGAGACCAAAGAATTTGAGAACTGCCTTAAGAAATAAATTCCTTATCTTCCACAAAGAACACAATCGATATTTTCAGTAGAAATGAATTGGCAATACAAATATTCTCTGATCTTCTTAGTATATCAGGCCTCCCTGGCATGGCATATTTTTGGATGCCAGAGTCTTCCCTGTTTTCGTAGAGAAATATAACTTTCCTGGAGGACAGGCTTTCATGCGTCCAATAGAGAACAATTTGTCCCGCAGAAAAACCCTAATTATATTTACTTTAGTTAGTAAACAATTTTTCAGGAAGACCTACAGCTCTCTCCTTCCTCTTTTGCACTCAGTATTATCACAGAAATCCGCCTTGAATTCAGTTATATTTGGAACGTTCGATACTATGAAGATTTGGTTTCTTTGAGGTCTTTTGTTGGTAGTTTACTATGACCAACCAAAGGCTTCTTTGGAAGATAATCTCTTTGATATTCATAATATAGGAAAAAAATTCTTGCAGGCAGTCTGAAAAACCTTGGATTATAAGAATTATTAAATCCTTTTAGGTTACTGTCTGATTCTGATTATTGGGAGACTCTCTGAAAAAGCTGCCAAATTTGACATGTTTGTGTGTGATACACACTAGAGAAAATTTTACCAAGGAATTTTTTTTCTAAGATACAGGACTTTGATCCAAGTTTTTGTGAACCAAACACTGTTTTCAGACATTTAGTCTTTCACCTCTTACAAATTACAATGGAATTCTTTCTCCGATATTAAATATACATTTAACATGACAAGAATCATAATAATTTATTGACTATATTTTAGAGAAATCATCAGTTACTAGATCTTGAAGAGGTTATCTTCAAGTTCAAATGATATAGAGACCCAAAATTTTGACTCAGAAAAGGTTAATTGCAAGTTGTAGAAAAAGTAAAAGTTGATGATTTTTAGTATATTGAAGATCCTTAAATCAACTATCTGATAAGTGAGAACACTTTCCAATGTGCCAGCCATTTTATTTGCACCAGATTTCCTGGAGTTCATGAATAATATTGATTGAGGTAGTTGAATTGATTGTGCAACAATCCCCATAAATCATTAAGACAGCTGATATGAGCGTATCAGCCATAGGACAGTTTGTTTATTTTGTGTATATGGACATAGCTTTAATTCCCAGCACAGGAGTCTCAGAGAAATTTTCTTAATACAAATATTTTTTTCGACTGAGTACACATTAAAGAGTCATTTTCTCCAGTGCTGTAGGGAACATGAACTCAGGGACATGGTCTCAGCATGTTGACACTGCATTTAAGGTTTGTAACAAAGGACTTTATTCTTCACCCTAAGGCTTAGAAATGAGCTCTGGTAAATCTATACCAGGAAACCATCTGCAGGTGTTTTCACGGTGAGGATGGAGTGAGCCTCTGTCCATGGATGAGAATAAAATGCCCCTGAGCATTGTGATCGTAATGTTTCCTGATTTTCGCAGTTTGCTTTCTCCACATCTGGTTACAAGCAAGACCTGGATTATATGTGAATATATGCGAGATGGATGCCCCCAAAGAGATTCCCAGTTGAAAACTCTGATTCTCCCCTCGGAGTTTCTTGGATGAGTACAAAGTCTGAAAGCTAGTGGCAACACAAACTAGGTGTTGACCGTGAGAAAACGTTTGGGAAAGAGATGACCAACATTTGCTATCTGCATTCAGAATTTCTGAAATATGACACAAGTAAAATAAGAAAGAAGATTCACAAAATATCTACAAGGGAAGTTCTCTATAATAAGATGATTAAACCACAAGTTACAGCTTTAATCCATTAGACAATTTTTCTTTTTAAGAGAAACTACTGTAGAATCTTACAGCACAAAAGAACTTGGACAGGAGGGCAGAAGTTTATAAAAATGAAACTTGATTTTGATTTTTGTGAGCAGCTAATTTGGAATAATGTAAAACTTTTTATGTGGGGATCTCTTGAAATGCCGCAATTTATGTGAAATCTATGGGTTAGGTAGTCATCTTCTTTCCTTCTTCTATTCACCTTTTGAGAAAAATGACTTTTTCCTAGATTGTCATCTAGTATTTGTTATCTTTTAAAAATTTCTATTTGGCCAAATGTTCCTTTAGTTGCTCTTTCCATAGATGCTGAACTTTTTTTTTTTTTTTTTTTTTTTAATGGGTATGTAAGGGTTGTCTGCTATTCTCTCTCTCTCTGCCTCAGAGAGGGACCACAGCTTGCATTTGAGTCTCAGTTTTATTACCAAATCTCATAAACCACAGTTGAGACCCTTGGTATGAGCATCTTACACTTTCCTATGCTGCAGTGTGGCCCTTAGGGTTACAGTCTACAGAGTAACTGCCTCAGTTTAAAGCGTAGTTTTGACGCCTGTCTGTTTATGACCTTGAGTCAGTTTCTTACTATTGTGGTGTCTGAGTTTCCTCATCTGAAAAACAGAGAGTTGATTATATTATAGTTGATTATAGTTTTGAAGGGTAATTTAGTTAATACAGATAAGCTAATTAGGTCAGTGCCTGGCACCCAAAATAATTTCCAATACCTGTTACTATTGGTTTGCTTGACCTTAGTGAACCAACAATTTTTTTTTCTCTGTGCAGAACTGTATCTTACAGGCATCACTGCCATAGAATTATACTGAGAGATTATAGTAATCTCCAATTATGTAAACTCATTACCTTAGTAACTGTTGTATGAAACGAAGAAGCACCCCTCAAATAGGGAGGATCAAAGCTCATCATGAAATCTCAAGCGAGAATTAAATGCACAAGAACCATGGAGTGGGTATTTGATGGATCCTAATCTATAAATTTTCTCATTCTGTAGATCGGTGTTGAGGCCAAGATTTTGTTCTTCTAATAAAGTGTCCCAGGTGCAAATGGTTACACACTCACACACACACACACACACACACACACACACACATACATGCACACATACATACATATATATGGCTTCCCTTGTGGCTCAGATGATAAAGAATATGCCTGCAGTGCAGGTGACCTGGGTTCAATCCCTGAGTGGGGAAAGATCCTCTGGAGAAGGAAATGGCAGCCCACACTGGAAAATCCCATGGACAGAGACGCCTGGCAGGCTACAGTCCTTGGGGTCACAAATATATTAATTTGTATGGAGTAATATATATAAATAGTAATTGTATATATACAGTAAAGATTATATATATTGATTGTATATAATAATGATTACATATGTGTATGTATATATATTTATATGTTGCCTTAGTAAAAAGAGAAAATACTCAGAGGAAAGTGAACACAAACAATTGATGTTTTTATTTTTTGCCATAGTTCTCTAAATAGAAAGTTGAGTCACAATAGAAAAATGTCCTCCTCACAAAACTTCTCCTTCTATGAGTGAACATTCCCTTTATTCTTAGACATGTTGGGAGTTCTTTGAAGTCTTTTTGGAGTAGCCAGTTACCTGTGAGGAAATTTAACTAGAGACTCAGGGAGGTTTAGAATGATTTTCTTATTTTGGGCTGTTTGTCAATGCAAGTTCATGTTAGTATGATGTGTGAATCTATTTGACAAAAGTGTCAAGCCTTCAGAGAGAATTTTCTGAAGGCTGAAATCAAAGCTGCTCTGACAAATAATTCAATATTTGTTCCTTACATTTGTTCTAAAAATATTTTTATATTTTATGTATCTTAAAGATGTTCCATACCTTTCATCATCATACTAACATAGTATCAGGTATATAGTGAACAGTGTATGGGAGTCAGTAAGCTAATATTAAGTTGAATTTGTTTTAAATATTCTAAACTTATATTTAGACACAAATAGTGCACATACACATAAACACATTTTCAGGTCTGAAGTCTTCTCTTTTTACTCTAATGATTTCCATCTTATTCAGCATAAAAATTTCACCACTTATGTGTATTATTTTTAATAAAATGTATCTTATTAATATCCTATATACAAGGCACAGGGCTTCCCAGGTGGTGCTAGTGGTAAGGAACCCGCCTGCCAATGCAAGAGATGTAAGAGAAGTGGGATCTTCCCTTGAGTTGGGAAGATCCCCTAGAGGAGGGCATGGCAGCCCACTCCAGGATTCTTTCCTGGAGAATCCATGGACAGAGAAGCTGGGCAGGCTACAGTCCATGAGTTTCCAAGGAGTTGGAAGTGACTTAGTGACTAAATAGGAGCAGCAGCAACTTGAAGTTCAGAGAGTTTGAATAACTTTCTTAAGATCGTAAAGGACCGGTAAACAACAGAGTCAGGCTGTGTATGCCTCAGTCTATTCACACTTCAGTCTGTGTTCGCCAGTGGGGATCACAACTCACTCACTGCATTTTTCTATAGCCTGGAATTATAGCAATAGAATTAGAGCAATAGCCTCAGATCATTCAGTGGAAGCCATGTGCAGAAACAGTACATGGACATTTGTGCCTCAGACTGGGAGAGTGAATCTAATTTAAAAGAGGAATGAATGGTCTACTGACCAAAATTGAGTTCCCTAATTTAGTTTGTAAGTAATAAAGCTGATATTTTGGAGTCTGAGTCCCCAGCTATTTTTCATTTGGATCAAAATGTTTAGGACAGAATGATACGGTTAATATACCAGCACCCAACCCACTCCAGTGTTCTTGCCTGGACAGTTTCATGGATAGAGAAGCCTGGCAGGCTCCAGTCCATGGGATTGCAAAGAGTCGGACACGACTAGCCAACATACACACACCCATTCCCTAACAGGCACACAGCCGCACGGTATTTGGGAACAAAATTAAAGACAGATTTGTGGCTATAAAATCAGTTCTTAATATCATACCTCAGCCAGATAGTTAAGAAAAACACATGTGTGCTCAGTCACTCTGTCACGTCCAACTCTTTTGTGACCCCACGGACTGTAGGCCGCCAGACTCCTCTGTGCATGGGATTTCCCAGGCAAGAACACTGGAGTGGGTTGCTATTTCAAGCTTCATGTGATCTTCCCAACCCAGGGATCAAACCCGCGTCTCCAGTATCTCCTGCATTAGCAGGCAGATTCTTTACTACTCAGCCCCTGGGAAGCTAAAAAAAATGTATATGGCATTTTATAACATTGATAAATGTATTTAAAGACCAAGAAAATTCAATATGTTTAAGAAACTTCTAAGATAAAGCTTTCACATCTCCTTTATTATAGCTGCAAAGAATAAGACTCTTTTTGCTTTAGTACAAGCTTATTTTGTATTCTCATCCTCGGTGAATTATTTGAAATATATTTCTAGTTTATACTTCAGCACTTCTTTCACTTCAGAATTTCTAGTTTGCATTTTTCAAAGTTGTTTTTGTTTTGGCTGATATTTAGTTCATATCTTAGCAGCACTTCTTAATGTTAATTTGACCTTTTCATCTGTCTTTGATACCTTCATCAACTTGAGTAGTCCCTATTTTCTTAACTTGTCTATAAGTGTTTAACCTATGTCTGTGAGGATTTGTTGGTTGTGATTTCAAACCCTCTTTCAGTTCTTTTTCTCAGAAGCCTCAAATAAGGGAGGATCATTCTTGTAAGAAGTGGTGATTATAGAAAGAATGGAGCAGTACATAAACATAATATATTGCAATTTAAATCAGTTCAAAGTCAGTAGAATATCTTTCTATTGGTGTATTTATTGTGAAAAATCACAACATACATTCTAAAAATAATAATTGCCATCATAATATTTAACATTCATTGTGTCAAGAAACTTTCTAGCAGATTATTTGTATTAAGGAGTATACTCTCCATAATAATACTAAATAAAATATTGCTAAGTACTATTATTAAGCTCCAGTATACAGATAAGAAAACCAAGATAGAGGTCACATAGCTATGAGGTAGCAGTGTCAGGAACACCCATCGTGTGTGTGTGTGTGTGTGTGTGTGTGTGATTAAAGGTTATAGTCAGTAAAATCCATTGCCAAATCTTAACGGAAATGTTATTTAAGAGTCAGATGAAAAGATCAAGTTTGATTCATGATTAAAGGTAGGGGTCATTTTTCTCCTCTCAGACAAAACTGCTCCAGTTCTTCATGGATTAGTACAAGGACCTTTCTTACTCCTCTGGTCTCCTTGGATGATGGCTCACTCACCTTAGGTGAGAGCAGAATGGATAGGCTGACTCAAAGGCCATCACCTCTGTGATACAGGGTCTCAGTTTCATTAGAAATTCATTCATCTGAGTCTGAAGCATGAAATCTGAATGACTTCCTTAAGACTCCGGTTGACTCCCAAAGACTAAATCTAATGTTTAGCAGAATGCCATTCAGACTGTTAATTAAAATGACTGCCAAGTCTAGTTGAAAATTTGGGGACTTCAGAATCAGAAAACTTAGGGAGCAGGTTTCAGCTCTGCCATGAACTTGCTGACTGACTGTGAACACATGAATTTTGCTTCAGAGGTCTTGTTTTCACAAAATAGTTCTGTCCTGAAATTCCTCAATTATATGGATACAAGAGGCCAGTGGGGTTGAGAGAGCTAGTCTTAGCTTGGACTGCAGTAATAAAATACCACAGGCTGAGATGGGGTGGGGTGGAAGGTGGGGAAGAGACTCCAGAAGGAGGGGATGTATGTATACCTGTGGTTGACTCATGTTGATGTATATGGCAGAAGCCAATACAATATTGTAAAGCAATTATCATTCAGTTAAAAAAAATAGATCTGAACAAAATTAAGGAAATAATGAATAGAAACCCCATATGTGAGGAGTTATCAGTAATGAAGAATGAATAACAATGCATTTCTCTGATGGCATCATGGTACACTGACAAAAATTAATAACAGTACAAAATAGAGAAACAGCAATTTTAAGCTATGGAGAGACTCTCAGTAGATTATTATTTTGTGTATATTATGCCATGTTGCTTACAATAGATAACATCCTGGTATATATTTTACATTTTAAACTAGCATTGCCTTAGTAAATAGTACTCACAGAAATCTATAATTGTAGAGTCACTAATGTATTTTTTTATTTGCATATTACTTTAAAAATATGATCACTATTTAATAAATAAACTACACATACACACACACACACATGCAAACAAGCTTTTCTAGTGATTCTGCCACAGAGCCACGTTTGAGAACCTTTATAGTGCATTGAGAACATTGGAAAAGCAAAACAAAACAAAAATGCCATAGGCTGGATGATTTAAAGAACAGACATTTATTTTCCCACAATTCTGGAGGCTGGAAGTGAGAAGTCAAGGTGCTGGCATGTCTGGTTCTGGTGAGAGTTTTCTTCCTGATTGTAAATGGGCCCTTCTCTTGGTGCATGCTCATGAAAAGAAAAGTGAACTCTCTCTCCTTGTTATAAGGACATTTTATCTTCCTGTTCTTCTAATCTTATTTCTCATTCCATCTTGAATTTCTCACCCTCTTGACCTAATTGGAATCTAACCACCTCTCAAAAGCCCCACTCCCAGTACCATCACATTGGGGGTTTAGCTTCAATAAATGAATTAAGGGGAGAACATAATACTTAGTTCATACCAGAGCTGGTTTAAACATGTCCAGACTGTGAAGTGAGATTCATAAATTTACCCTCTGTAAAGCAGCTTGGGATAATAAAAACCACAAAATTCTTTGCTACAATTTTATCAGCTCTGTGCTATTACCAATAGTTGTCTCACACTGATTGTGCTTTTAGATTAATATTTATGATTAATAAAACAAAAATATTGCTTAATAAAATGCAGTTTAATGAATAAAATGTTTCAGAATTCAATGTCTTTGGTGCTGGAAATAAAAACAATAATTTCAGGTGTGGTCGATAACAGGAATGATTATTGTTGTTGCTCAGTTGCTTAGTTGTGTCCAAGTCTGTTGTGATACCATGTGGCCCACCTGGTTCCTCTGTCCATGGGATTCCCTAGGCAAGAATACTAGAGTGGGTTGCCATTTCCTTCTCCAGGGGATCTTCCCAATTCAGGGATTGAGTCAGTGTCTCTTGCATTGGCAGGTGGATTCTTTGCCAACCTGGGAAGCCCAGTAGGAATTGTAGCATGGATTTAAGGGAACGTAATCAGCCTATTAACAAAGCAAAGATGTCACTTTCCAAACAAAGTCCGATTTATAAAAGCTATGGTTTTTCCAGTGGACATGTACAGGTGTGAGAGTTGGACTATAAAGAAGAGCAAGCAACAAAGAATTGATGCTTTTGAATTGTGGTGCTGGAGAAGACTCTTGAGAGTCCCTTGCACTGCACAGAGATCAAATCAATCAATCCTTAAGGAAATCAACCCTGAATATTCATTGGAATGGTTGGTGCTGAAGTTGAATCTCCACTACTTTGGCCACGTGATGCAAAGAGCCGACTCACTGGAAAAGACCCTGATGCTGGGGAAGATTGAAGACAAAAGGCAGGTAACTTCAGCAGAGCAGGGCAGAGAGCAGCTGGGAGGCACAGCAGGCACACAGTCTCTACTGAACAAATCTTTTATTGAATGAATAAGCAAAGGCATGTCAGATGAAAAGCTGGTGAATACCACATACTAAGGTGTTATAGTATGGTCCATGAAAGAATTATATGCTTGTAAGAAGAACTGAAAAAGAAAAGAGTTAGGAGACCAGACAACTATTCATATAAAGCTTTTATACCAGATAATCAGACATTAGAAATAAAATATCTTGTCATCAAGTAAATGCATAGAGAGTCTCTAAGTTCTATGATGCATATGTAAATAGCATAATATCCTTCTTGACAAAGTGTTTATTAAGTGTTGACCTAATCTTCCTTGCTGCTTTTTGCAGAAGACTGACAGTAACCACCCTATCATGATGAGACTCTGATCTACTTCTGAAGATTTTTAGAAAAAAAGGATTTTCCCACCAATACACACATTCAATAACAGCTTTATTTGTGTAGCCCTTACAGGTTACCAAGTGCTTTTCATAGATTGCCTCATTTAGATTTTTACCACCGATGATACAGGAAGCACATAGTTTATTCTTGTTACAGGTAAGCAAGAGGAGGCTCATTAGCTAAGGTGGTCAAAGTCAAGTTGTTGATGAAAGACTAGAGTTGGGTCATTAATACAGGTCTTCCAGTTCCCAGTTCTTGCAGTGAAATCATGTTGACTCTAGACAAGTACTGTCAAAGAGTACTTTTCCCTCCTAAACTGGATCTCTCATACTGTACTAAAGATTCAGTTTTTCTTGATTTGTAAAAAAATGAAGCTAGAGAGCCTTACTGGCAGACAGCTGAGACAGCTAGTTATTTAAAAAGATTAAAATTATCCAGTATAATTTTGTTAACCTTTCTACTTAGGCCATATTTTCTAAAACTCTTTAATCATCTTAGGTGGGTCTCATTTCAGTGTCTAATTATTAGAATTTGTGGTAAGCAGTGTGATAGTTACTGTTTCTTGTAAAACACAATCTGTCACAATAATTATGTGTAGAAAAATATGAACAGTTAAGAACATAACAGTACCTATCTTCTACGAATGAATGAAGAAAGAACTGCTGACAGTTAGATTACTAAAATCATTCTTTCATAATACAGTGGGGTGAATTAGAACCTAGCAGTAAAAATGTGCTTAAAAATAAATTGGCACAAGCTGCCTTAAAGAAATGTTATTGTTCTTATAATGCTGTGGTTTTAAATTATAGTTCTTGTTTTCAAATGTTAAAATTAGAAACTTTATATGATGGGACCACAGCCTTAAACATCTTATAATATTGTGTGGTTATATGAAATTCTACTTATAAAAGCATTTTAGATGTAACACTGTGGAAATGTGAGTTAAGGACAATAATTGTAGAGTGAATGCTTTATATTTTACAGATAAACCTTGCACATATATTGCTCACCCTATAAAGTATTATTATCTATATTTTAGCCAAGTAAACTGGAGTAAGGAGAAGCCAGAAATCCCTTCCAAATAGCACATAGCTCTTGGGCTAAACTCAGAGATCAGACTCAATCTTCTCATTTCAAATATGGGACTTGTTCCATTTTTTCACTTTCCCATTCCAAATATTCCACATGAGTCATGGAGCAATTTTCTACTTAGTTATCCCAGGTAAAAATGTAGGTGATATTAAATTTAAAAAGTTTTAGTCCTTTTTGTCTCTTCTATTTTGACAAAATATATAGAATGTCCTTAATTATAAGAATTCAGCTTTTTTTTATACATTCAGGATGTTGACACACAGGATCACTACTCTTCTTTATTTGTTAGCTATTATCATCTTTTAGGTGCATGTATTGGGCTTTATTCTTTTTAGAAAGAATGTATTTGGAAGTCTGTATTTACTGCTACAGCAACCTTTGCCCAAAACATTGACAGACATGGAGAAAAATAGCTTCCTCACCTATCTGAAACTCAGATGGGATTCACACATGCAATTACTGCCCTGGTTTGAAGGACTTCAAGAGATGACAAAGACCACTAGTTGTGTCCACAAGGCTTGTCAGTTTTGTAAACCCATGGCCACATAAGTTGTTTTAAGGTGTCTTAGTATAGCTGCTATAACAGTGTGTTATAGACTGAGCAGCTTATCAACAACAGAAATATATTTTTCATGGTCTGGAGGCTGAAAGTTCAAGATCTGGAGGCTGAAAGTTCAAGATCAGGGTGCCAGTATGATCTAGTTCTGATGAAAGCCCTCTTCTAGGACACAAACTGCTGTTTCTTGTTATATCCTCACACAGGCAAATAGAATGAGGAAGTAAGGTCCTTATGATTCTTAAAAGGACACTAATTCCATTCATAAGGACCCCATCCTCATGACCTCATCTTAATCCCAATTGTCTCCCAAAGGCCCCACTTCCTAATTCCATCACATTGATGAGTAGGGTTTCAACATATGAATTTGGAGGGTGGGATGCAAACATTAAGTCTATAACAGAAGGAGAACTGGAAGTAAGTTGAATTTTGAGATTGGTCAGGCATGACTTTGAGTCCCAGCTCTATCCTTCCATTGAATTATCTTTTTTTCATGTTCATCCTTTCCAGTCTTATTTCTAAAGAAATTTAATTTTAAAGGAAGATTTGAAAAGTTAAGATGTATAATGCTATTCTTTTGTGAAAATTCAGAAAGTCAAAAGTTAGAAAATATAAATTGTGGTTACTCTGAATAAACATTATTAAGATTTTGAAGAATATGCTCTATTTATTATTTATACGTTTATGTGTATTTACTAAGTAGAATCATATTGTAAATAGATATTTAAAGTCTGATTTTTCCAAATAATCCTACAGTATATCATTAGTTTTATACAGCATCATTTTGAATCAGTGGTTCCCCAACTTTCTGGCACCAGGAACTGGTTTCATGGAAGCCAGTTTTTCCACAGATAGGGAAGAGGGGAGTGGTTTCTGGATGATTCAAGTGCATTACATTTATTGTGTACTTTGTTTCTGTCGTTACTATTGCATCAGCTCCACCTCAGATATCAGACATTAGATCCCGAAGGTTAAAACCTCCTATTTTAAATGATTGGTTCATATTCCATTTTATACATCATCTTAAATTTAACTAATCCTCTGTTGTTGAGCATGGAAATGTTTTTCCAGTTTTGTGCTTTTATAAGCAACACTTCATGACTATCCTTATAGTTGAATCTTTGTTTGCTTTCTTTATTGTCTTCTTGGGATTTATTGAGTAACTATACATTTATATTTGAATGTTTTCAACACAGATTGCCCAGTTGTACTAAAAAATGCTTTACTAATTGGTATTATTACCAACCACGCATGAGAATGTTGACTTCCTCTTTCCACCTCTCATTCTGTACATAGCGATTCTTGAGTTTAGTGAGTGAAAATCAAGACTTCTCTCCTAAAGAAGACCCCAGGTCACATATAACCAAGTCTTACATACACATAGACCACATGTCCATCAGATCCCTCATTTCCCCCCACAACACTAGAGGCTTTTTCACTTACAACTCTCAGTGCTTTTTTAATATATATTTTTCCATTATCTTTCGTTTGTCTTTTGAATCTTAAGATCTTCTTGACGCAAGAACAGAGGGATGCATGATCAAAGAAAGAAAACATTGTCAGCATTTGTTTTCTTTCCATTTGGGAATTAAAGGGAAATATGTATAGAAATATGCCAAGCATGTAAGGAGCTCTAAGGAATTGAAAGTTACAAGGAAAAATGCAGTAACGAGCTGAGATGCATAAACAGAAACCATGGAAATGAAAGCATCGTGCAGAGAGGGTGGGCATAGTACATACTGATTACAGCTTCTGACACATACTTCAAGGGCCACTGAGAAAGAAAGTGGATTCTGAATGAATTTACAGCATTGATGACATAAACACACACACAAAGGTAAGAGAGGAAGCGATCACTCACATGCTAACCCTGTGTGTGTGTGTGTTGGAGGGGAAGAATAATGGAAGAACATAAAACAAATTCAATGAAATATTTACTTTAAAAGTTCAGAATCTCTTTCTTTTTCTGAAAGGATCAAGTCATTGAAAATAAGCTCAAAATTAGAAGTGTATCTGACAAATAGAGAATTGCTAGAACTTAGGTGAAGGATTCTGTTACAAACATAAATTTTACCTAATAGAAATAAAGGCGAATGGGCAAACATAGCACCATTAGTTAGCAGGAAGGGACTCCTTTGCAATCTTCTAATAGAACTGTCTGATATCTTCCATATAATATGTTTCCACTTTTAAAATCAAAAGTTCTTGCCCCAGAGTTCAATATTAGAGAAAATCTCCAAGGAATTTGTAACATTTTTAGGATGAAGAAAAGATCTGGAAATTGAAGTCTGTAGTCCTTTTATAAGAATTTTGCATAGATGCCCTTGAAGAGTAATTCTGAGTTCTAGGCTTCTGCATCCTTAGAGAAAAGAATAGCATGTAATTTTAATTGGAAAACATGTGAGTTGTGAAAAATACTCTTTTGTGCAGTATAACCAAATATGTGTAATAGTTTTAATCCTCACATATGTGAATGCTTTGAAGGTAGGATTAATTCATAGAAAACACCAGTGGCATCAACCATTTCCTAAAGTGATCAAGATCTCCCGGAGAAATATAAATAACCTCAGATATGCAGATGATACCACCCCTATCACAGAAAGCAAAGAAGAACTAAAAAGCCTCTTGATGAAAGTGAAAGAGGAGAGTGAAAGAGTTGGCTTAAAACTCAACATTCAGAAAGCTAAGATCGTAGCATCTGGTCCCATCACTTCATGGCAAATAGATAGGGAAACAATGGAAACAGTGACAGCCTTTATTTTTGGGGCTCCAAAATCACTGCAGATGGTGACTGAAGCCATGAAATTAAAAGACGCTTGCTCCTTGGAAGAAAAGCTGTGACCAACATAGATAGCATATTAAAAGTCAGAGACATTACTTTGCCAACAAAAGTTCGTCTGGTCAAAGCTATGGTTTTTCCAGTAGTCATGTATGGATGTGAGAGGTGGACTATATATAAACAAAGCTGAGCGCTGAAGAATTGATGCTTTTTAACTGTGGTGTTGGAGAAGACTCCTGAGAGTCCCTTGGGCTGCAAGGAGATCAACCAGTCCATCCTAAAGGAGATCGATGAGTCCTGGGTGTTCATTGGAAGGATTGATGCTGAAGCTGAAACTCCAATACTTTGGCCACCTGATGCTAAGAGCTGACTCATTTGAAAAGACCCTGATGCTGGGAAAGATTGAAGGCAGGAGAAGAAGGGGACGACAGAGGATGAGATGGTTGGATGGCATCCCCGACTCATTGGACATGAGTTTGAGCAAGCTCTGGGAATTGGTGATGGACAGGGAGGCTTGGCGTACTGCCTTCCATGGGATCACAAAGAGGTGGACAGGACTGAGTGACTGAACTGAACTGAAAGGGATCATTTCAAAGAAGAAATCAAGCAAAAAATGGCCTATGCTTAAAATCTGTTATTTGAGTCTAACTCTGTAAAGAGTGAGATTGTAGCAGCATCTTGACAACAAGCTGCTGGTGCATTCACCTCCCATCCCTCCCTCCTCTCTCTGTGTGATTCATGCTTGCTCAGTGACCATGTGCCATCCTTACATAGTCCTAAGCGGCCTTGGTCACCAGGTAAGGTGTATTTTATGGCAGATTCAGAACTGCTTTTGAGGTCAGTGTTGGCTTTTCCTTTCATAGGTGCTATCTGAGTTCACCGCTCTGCATAGGGCGCATTTATGGCCATGCCGTTTGCAACGCCCAGCTCCACAGGGCAGGCGTCACACTGTGCTGTGAACCATGGCCCCCTGTCTTTCCAGAGGCATCAGAGGCCACCCAAGTGGGCGTGGGTCTTGGTTAATCTCACTGATTTCCAGAAGAGATCACTTGCCACATCTTTTACTTGATTCATTTCCAAAGCTAACTGGCAGCATAGGTATGTACAAAGCAGATGTAAGTCCAGGATTAAAAACTTTGAACGACTTGCTGTTTCTGTTGTCACAGAATAGATTAGAGCTCCAAAGAACTGACAGTAACTCCTTGTTGCATCAAAGCATGAGAAGGAAAATCAGAGTAAGTGGAATGTTCTAGATCATAAAGAAGGTAACACTTTAGTGACTTCGAGAGAGCACCTTTTGGAGCATGGTGAGCAAGTTACCCTGATTGTAGGAAGTTGAGAAGATGGAAGAAAATAGCTAATACTCATAGGCTGCTGACTTAGATTTTAGCAGTAAGACAAGTGAAAAAGACTGAAAGATGCAGTAGGATCTTGGCGGGGGGCGGGGTTTGGTATGTGTGTGCAAATTTGGAGAGAACTTGGGGTGTTATTGTACAGAAAGAAAGGAGAAAGAGAAACTGAAGATGTTGAACAGGAAACCACGAGATGGGTAGAGTAGCAGGGCACCTCCGGCTTTGCAGGACATGTCACCCTGGGCCCAAGTAGCATGGTGAGCCTGTCAATGCAGGAGCGCTGACACCTCTTCCTTGGGAGGCCACATTTTGGATGGTGTCCAGACGCCTCAGCTAGCCTTCTGTAGCTAAAAATGCATGCTATTACTAATAGGTGGGGTCTTTACAAGGGTATTGAAATCAGGGCTGTTTTCCCCAAGCCTTTGGTTTTAGGATATCATGCAGAGCTCGGGACCGAGCAGTGCCTCACGTCAGGGAGGTTCATTGTGTTGTACTACAGCCTAAAAGAGATGTCTGGGGCTCCCACGCACACAGTTAGCTCATAACTCTCCCATCCCTTTCTGCAAAACACCATGGGGACTGTATCTTTCTACTTTTACATACATCTCAGATTCCTCTCTAGTAAAATTTTCCTGTTCCCAGGCTGCTGTTAATGCTCACAGTATCTCTCCTGGTTTTGCCTGTAGACACCATTCTCGGGAGAAGGCGGGGAGCACGCCCTGAGGTTTTCTTTAGGGCTGCTCCTGCCTCGGCTCAGAGGTCAGAGTGCACGGGGCAGGAATGCTCATTCCCAAAGATAACAGTGTCCTCCTGTCTGAGTACATTTGATACAGTCAAATAGAAGCTAGCACATAGCCAGTTGTGTTTGGTCTTTTTCCCAGGGAAAATTTTCTATAGCGTTTTGAATGTGTGACTCTTATAAAGTGCATTTCTTCCTCTGAAATAACTTTGACATGAGGCAGAATAGTGGCAGTGAGGTCAGTGGGCCTCCTAGCTCAACCTTTGTAAAATGAAAAATGCTTTTAACCTGGTGGAGTTGTTGATTTTAATTGTATAGGAGTACTGCACTTTAAGAAGGCTTCCTATTTATATTTTATCTATGTTCATAAACAAACATTTACTATATATAAATTCAAAGAAACTTCTGTACTGTCAGTGTCAACTTGGCAAAAGTAAAGTTAAAAAATATAAAATATGGTCACATAAAATGAAGCCTTTTGGCGTCTCAACATTGCATACGTATGAGAAAAGTCCACTGCCTCCTAAACTATTACTCTAAGTTTTGTCTTTGTTCAGTTGCTTAGTTGTTTCCGACTCTTTGCAACCCCATGAACTGCAGCACAGCAGGCTTCCCTGTCCTCTACTGGTTCCCAGAGTTTGCTCAAGCTCATGTCCCTTGAGTTGATGATGCCATCCAATCATCTCATCCTCTGTCACCTCCTTCTCCTTTTGCCCTCAATCTTTCTCAGCATCAGGGTCTTTTCCATTGAGTCGGCTCTTTGCATCAGGTGGCCAAAGTATTGGAGCTTCAGCTTTAGCATCAGCTAGTTTATTAAGTATAACAAGTCAGAAGAGAGAAATGTGAGGTTAAAGAGAAATATAAGTCATGGACAGTGACTTCCATCTGAAAGATTCCAATCTTCCATCTGAAAGATTCATAATTTCAATTATTTTAGAGTTTTATTACTTCAGAGAAAAAGGAGACTACATATATAAGTTGTCATGATATTCAACTGCCTTCCAAAATGATGGAAATAAACCTAATACTCTTTTGAAAATAGCACCTTGCTGCTCCACAGTAACAAGACTTCCCTGGTGGTATGAGTTATGAGTGGGTAAGAGTTTGCCTGCCAATGAAAGGGACGTAGATTAGATTCCTGGTTCTGGAAGATTCCACATGCCATGGAGCAACTGTGCTCGTGCACTAGCTACTGAGCCCTCATGGCTAGAGTCTGTTCTGCAACACGAGAAGCTGCCACAGTGAGAGGCCTCTGCACAGCAAGGAAGAGGAGCCCTAGATCTTTGTAACTAGAGAAAACCTGCATGCAGCCCTGAAGACCTCGTGCAGCCAAAGTTAAAAAACAGAATAGTGACAGCTACTGCTGAGCGTCCATGGTGAGCTAGGCCTTATGCCAAGCACTGACCTCTGTCAGTTTGAATTTCCATAGTAACTTTAAAGGTTAGAACCTGCCGACCCATTTCATCCTTGAGGCAACCGGGCTTCAGAGAGGAATGATGGTGGAAGTGCTGGGCCCTGAAGGCCACCATCTTCTGTCTCTTGCTGCTCATTCCCTTGTAGGGTTTTGCTGTCTGATGCACTGAAAGATGCATTTTGAGATGAAGTCAAATGTTGGAAGAGGTGCCGGTGTCTCCAAAAAGCACTGCATTGAGATGTAGCTGGGGCACCCTGAGCAGACCGAGGTCATCCGGGTAGAATGTCCCTGACCTCTTCCCACCCTTGAATTCTCTAGCAGATCACCTGTGTTACATGTAAGACTTTTAGACTCATTAAATATCTATTCCAAGAAGAAAGCATAAAAGAAATATCCTCTCCTCCCCCAACAAGGAGACAATAGTACTGGAACATTGTACTGCCACATCCACAGTCCTGCCCAGGCAAAGAATCTCCCCCAAATTCCCTTTCTACTTTGCCCTTAAATATAAATAAGACTCTGTCATATCCACAGTTTTGCTGCCAATGACTATGAAAAAATAGACACAGATTTATCAAACTTGGCCTGAAATTTTATCTGGATCTTAACAGTAAAAGTTTGCCAAACCCCTGCTCTAGAGGGATTAAGTGATTTTAGATTGGATCATTCTTTTTATGTTTCATAATCTTAACATAAATACAGCTCATTTGGAAAGATGATTTTTCCAGTATCCATGTGTATGGGACAAAAACAGTGAAAGAACTTATGTCTGGAACCAGTTTTCCATGACTGAATCCCATTCAATGCCTCGAGTGGCCTTTCGGAGGACACCTAAGGATGTTTGCTGGTAGGAAAGTAATGCTGACCAAGTTTCAAAGTTCTTAACTCTTATCTTTGTGCTCCAACCATGAGATCACCTGGTAAATTATTCTTTCCAAAATCAGACAGGCCAGTCTGTTTATTTTCTTCCTCAGAAAAACAACGACAAAGACCGACGTGTTTCTTTCATTATTCAGAAGTAAAACCTCATCAGCTGCTTTAGCAGACTCCTGTGCTGAGAGTTCTGACAGACTCTAAACTTCAGTTCAGCATCAGGCATGTGTGAACAGGCTTCAAAGGCAGCTTCCATCTTTCCTATCCTTGTAGGATTATAGCCTTGAAATCCTTGAGGGACATGATGGCTTCTCTTGAGAAAAATCGGGCTGCCGTCTAAGTGTGAGTGATGTTCAGAGAGACACTAAAGAAGCCTGACGTTTGAAGTTGTGACTGAGTCTGCTCTGCACTCTTCAGACAGCCCGCAGTACTTTCTGTCTTGTTTACTGTTGCCAACGGGTCATTTCATGAAAAGTCACGAGTTGAGTCACAATACTGTTATTTCCAACCACTCATTTACTTGCAAAAACACAAGCAGGAACTTCACAAATAGACTTTTCCAAGGCCAAGCTAATAATATAAGAAAGACTCCATGAAGGTTCCAAATGACCCAGGTTTAAACTCAGATTCTGCCGTTTCCTCTTCAGTGTGGCGGCAGGTACCTAAGTCCTCTGAGTTCTGGTGCCTTGGCTGGAAAACGGGATGTTTCTCCTGGGTTGTTTTGAGGATTAAATGCGGTTAAGTCACAGGCCTAGTTTTCAACATAGCAGCTGTGCAATAAACATTCTATTATTTCCATTCACTAAAATTTGAAACATGTTCATGTTTGAGGACATAGGATGCTTAAACCTGGACCACTGAAGCACTGTTCTTAAAAAAGGTTAAAACAACAGACATATATACACAAGCACATACTACTGACTTGTATGTAATGTAGGCAACCTTGACACAACTTTACGAGGAAGGAACCTCCAGTCTGGCTCTGACAATGTGATGAGTCACTTCTCTGGCTTAGAGTCTTTATCAGCAAAGGGAGAGAATGGAAGCAAATGCTCTTGTCAGGCAGCATAAAATGCTCATTTCTGTGATGTATTCAGATCCTGATTCCTTTAGGGGAATGCTTGTATATTGTTCACAGGTCTCAGAATCCACTCGTCTTTTTTTTTTTTTTCATTTGAAGTTGTACACGGTATGCAATGCATTTATGTTTGGCTTGGGGATGTCATTTTGTACTTTAACATATGTATGAAGCGAGTGTTTGGAAACGCGCTTTAATCAAAGTGCTGAAGTGCCACTCTCAGCTTTTCCTCCTGCCTTCTGCTCAAAGCTGTCCCTGGCTTCCTATCACCTGCGGAATGCCTGAATCACAATCGCCTCTCTCCCTGATGACAGTTATTGGGTTAAGCTGGCCTTTCCGTACCCTATTTCTCTCTCCTGCTTCCCCTTCCTCAGTGGATTTTCTCATCACTGCTTTGCTCATTTGGGGAGATAACGAAGCGCTTTGGTTGCTGATGCGTAGATGGCGTGTAGAAATGAAAACCAGAGATACTAAATCATATTAACTGTGAGCTACTGTTTAATTATATTCGTACAAACCATGAAAGATAACTGAAAGTTGACAACTTATCTTACAGAGAACGATGGTCGTTCACACTTTTTGTCTTCTTGTGGCTGATTTCCTTCACCAAACTGAAGTGAGATCTCTGTTCTCCTGAGACTCATGCTTTGCCCTCTGGTTTTTTGGTATCATGCTGCAAGCTATTATTATGAGTACAGTAATGAACAAGATAAATCCTCTTACTGTAGGCAGATAATCTCTACTCCACGAGATAATTATCAGATCTCATGGGAATTTGTTTTTAAACTCACTTCATAATGATGGCTCTTTTCTCTGAAGATGCTTCATCACCTCTAATAGAATGTAATCACAAACCAGGGTGGGATGTAGTGGTTGTTTAAAATCCATCTCTTAAGAGGAAAGGAATGGAGTTAGTTAATTATATCTAATGGCCCTTGGTCTCCCACGAGGATAGTCCTTCCCACCTGACAGCAAACAGTGGTTTGAGAAGCCAGGAAATCTGATAAGTAGCTTTTGTTTTGTAAAAGGTGAGAGGTCCACTTGTGTTATATGTCAAGGCTACTGTCTAAAGGAGAAGCACTTAGAACTGCATATTCCTTAAAGAAAAACTGACAAGCTGAATGAGAGTCAAAGCTAATACTCTAAAAAAATAAAAATAGGAAGAAGACCTTTTGAATTTTAAATCATCTCATAGTCTGTAAATGTAGGTTTTTCATTTAATTGTAGAAACTCTCGTGAAGGTTTTACATACCGGCAAATATAGCAGGTAATGAACTATTAATCCGAAAGAAGTTCAGGAAATGCAGAGCTTAACTGAATTGTCTATTTTCCATTGGAGGGTAAATTGATGTAGTAGGAGAAGGGGGGCAGTCTATTGATTCACTCCCCCAAATCCCTCTGATCCCTACTGATAAAAGAAAGGGAGTCTAAGCCCAGTTTTCATCCAAGTAATAATCCTGTGTAGAGAGAAGTACCTGGGTCTCCTCAATCTGATATCATCATCACGATAGTTGGCCTCATGACCCATTTTGAGTTTTATCAGCACTGCATGTATAAAATAGCAGTTGAATCTTCCACGTAGAAGCAGATTCCTGCCATGTGCTAAATGAAGTGCTGTGAACTATATCTTGCTGGTAAGAAACAGGAATACAGATAGTCTTAACTAGGATTTTTCCTTTTTACTAATTTCTAAAATTAAGTTGAGTCTAGGTAGTGGTAGAGATTCTTGGTTCCAAGAAGAGGTGGACCACTTTACTAACATCTCAGCCAGAGTTAAAATGCTAAGTTGGATCCTAGCAGAGTTAGCATAGTAAGCAAGGAGATGGAGGATCACAGTGAACTGTGAAAGAGAAGAGATTTCATTTTAATATGTTACCAGCATACTTAACACATATCCATTGTGCACCTATTATGCACCAGGCACAGTGTCTGGCATTGTCGGATCAAAAGGTGAATTGGACACAGTTTAATTACTTGGGAGAAGTAAACAAGCAAATCACATCCACACCAAAATACAGTCAGCTCTATGACCAACATGCAGCCACAATGCTAAGAGATAACACAAGAGAATCTAAGTGATAAAGGAAGTTTCCCCAAGACCTGAGTGACGAGAATAATACATCATGCCTTTTACATCCAGGAGGAATATATGGATGCTGGATCTGCGTGACTCGTTGGGCAGACACAAAGCAGGATCTAAAGCAAAAATCGCAAATGTCGAGGGTAACAAAGAGGGGGATATTAGAGGAACAGAGGATGCCCAGTCAGCGAGCGGACCTGTGTGCTAATCGCGGAGTTAACAGTTCATCAGCAAAGCCCTGTGCGGTCACTGAAGGATGTTAAGCAGAAGATTGCCATGACCGTATATGTGATTTAAATATAGCCTCTGGTGGCTATGGGGAAGGCACACATGGGGAGCCAAGCCCGGAGCAGGAAGGATATTTGTATATATTATTTTTCATGGCGCATGGCCGCTTTACCGTGTTGCGTTAGCTTCTGCCGCACAACGAAGTGAATCATCCACAGGTCCACCTCTGCCATCTCCCCTTGAATTCCTTCCCGTCTCCCCTTGAATTCCTTCCCGTCTAGGTTACCACCGACCAGTGAGTAGAGCTCCCTTGTCCTGTGCGGTTGGTCTTCGCTGCCTGTTTTATGCATGATAGGGTACGTGTCAATTCCAATCTCCCAGTCCATCCCACTCCCTTCCCCTTTAGAGTCCATGCATTTGTTCTTCCATCTGAGTATCTGTTTCTCCTTTGCAAATAAGTTCATCTATACCATTTTTCTAGATTCCACATATATGTGTTAATATATATTTGTTTTTCTCTGGCTAAGTAATATTCCATTGTGTGTTTTTGTGTGTGTGTGTTGTGTGTATGTGTGTGTGTGTATCTTTATACCACATCTTCTTTATCCATTCCTCTGTTGATGGACATTTAGGTTGTTTCCATGTCCTGGCTATTGTGAATAGTGCTGCAAGGAACATTGGCGTGCATGTGTCTTTTGAAATTATGATTTCCTCTTGGTATGTGCCCAGTAGTGGGATTTCTGGGTCGTATGGTAGGTCTCTTTTTATTTTTTCAAAAGAATCCTCTATACTGTTGTCCATAGTGACTGTGCCGATTTACATTCCTACAACTGTATAAGAAGACTTTAGAAAACATGGAATCAATGCAAGAAGTAATTACAGCCTGAATAGTAGTCATTAACTTTAAATATGTCATAAACCAGTAGGATGCTAAGTATTTTGTAAACACATCTCATTTAATCCTGGTAACACACCTACAGAATAAGTACCAGATACCTATTTTAAAGATAAAGGAGCTGAGATTCAGGGAATTTGGAAACCTTGGTTGAGATTGCACAGATATTGGTAAGCCAGAATTTGGACAAACAGAAACAGATTTATCTGACTTTAGAATATATGTACCAGGAGGCATCAGATAATCCTTCCAAGCGCAATGGCGAGAAGATCTTAAGGCCTAGTTCTACCATTCACCAGAAAAATTCAGGTGCAGACACAGAGTTTGGGAGAAAAAATAATGAGGTTTGTGTGGATAATGTTAAATGTGAGGTGCCTGTTAGACATCTAAAGAGAGATGTCCCTTGAGCAGGTATATACTTATCTGGAGCTTGAGAGGGTCTGGGCAGGGTAACCATCTACAGGCCAATCACAGAAAATCACATAAATGGTTACCCACTCACAAAGAAATATAAAGTGAAAAGACTGGCGAGTCAAGACAAAACACTGGGAAATAGAATTAAGCAGAAGAGAAGCCCATGAATGAAATCAGAATGGGATCCAAGTTGAGTCTGGTGTAAAGTCAGCCAATCATTGTTAATTATGCTTTTACGTACACAAGGTACTTCCTTGGGCCCTGTAGTTGATGCAGGAAACTAGTGTGACATCAGGATTTCCCCCCAAAATTACAGAAGTGATGTCGGGAAGAAAGTCACATACACATAGTTAAAATTATTATAAAAATTCACAAAACCACTAAGCAAAGTAAGACATATCACCAGGCAGGATGCCATACATTTCCTCTGTAAGTGATTTAGGAAATAAGGGTTCTGAGCTAGGGGTATTAGTGAATCACTGGGGAACTGAGTGAACAAGAAGGGATTTACAGAAATTATAGAACAACTCTCAAATTTAGCTGTGCATCAGAATCAGCAAGGCATCTTGTTTAAAATGCAGATTTCTGGGCCCTTCCCTCAGTTGATGTGATTCAGGAGCTTGGCATTGGGCTCAAACATCTGAATTGTTAACAAGGACTCCAGGTGATTGGGAAGCAGATGATCCATCAACCCCAATTTGAGCAGTAATGTCTTAGAAAATGTTAAAATGCGGACAGAGGTGTTGAGCGTTGCCTAGTATGTGTGTTGGGGGAAGGGCTGGATGTTTAAGGTAAGAAAAGGCAAGAATGAAATCAAGAAAACATAAGAAATGAAAGACTATTTTCACAGATGGCCAAGAGAGTCGGGTAGGGAAACACAAAAAGACAGAAGTGAAACTCGGAGGCCTCCCTTATTGAGAACGTTGACTGTCATTGGAGGATTTGTTCTCAACTGAAGAGTTCTCTTTGGTACTGAATGTTATATCTCACTCAATAAAATGTTGCTTTCTGGAATAGATAATAAACATCACATTGCCCTTGCTGTTGGAGAGTCTGCAAGTTGTTCTTGAGAAATGCTGAGTTTGAGATCCCTAGGAAAAAGCCGAGATATAAGAAAGAATGAGGTTGAAGTGATTTGAGCAAAATCAATAAAATGCTCCTTAGCAAGTAAAATGCATAGGTTTGATCAAGTTATTTTAGTTGCCCCATAACTGTTTGTCAGTCTTACCAGGTGGCACTGGTGGATGCCAGTGCAGGAGGTGTAAAAGAGGTGGGTTTAATTTCCTGAACTGAGAAGATCTCCTGGAGAAGGTGGCAAGGAGTTGGACGTAATTGAGTCCGCGTGTGCGCGTGCGCACACACACACACACACATGCACGCGCGCGCACACACACACGCACGCACGCACACACACACACACACACCCCATTTGTCAGCTAGCCCCTCATAGCATTCTGTTTCATTTAGGCCCTTACTCTTTTGAGAATTATGAGTTTCAGAAGCTCTTTTTGCTCCCTACAAAGTGGTATTTAAAAGCTCATACTTAAAATACACTATCAGACATTAATTACTATTAGTAACAACTCATGAAATTACTTCTCCAAACCATAGATGTGAAAATTCAGGAAAAGAAGTGGGAATTTAATCCAAAACTGACAGTAAATTGACATGCCTTTGCTTACTCTTATTCTGACATTTATTTTATAAGATTTTGTCAGTAGCCCATAGACTTATTTGTTTTAGAAAAGAACTGTATTTTGAGGTCAAAGAGGGGAAAAGAAAAAGGAAACTAGCAAAGTGCAGTGTTCATTTTCCCGACATTTTCTAAGTGTCTTAAATCCATCCTGATTCAAATATTCTTTCGAATATGTAATCTCTAAGTGCTGGGATGCTTGTCTTTAGTCTCTTGCATGGAGGTGAGCTTCTCAGGAAAATTCTCTGTCTCTTATGACAGAAATCTCTTTGAATGTGCATCTTCTAAAAACAAAAGCCTTCACTTTTTATATTTTACCTCCTACTTGATGTCAAGTTTCCTCTCAAACTCTCCAGTACTTCTTAGCTTATATTCTGTGAAGTTGGAAAATGACTATCATCTCATAAAATTTTATGCATCTGGCAGAGATAAGGAATGTAGGCAATTAACAAAGAAGCTGTCTTTTTAAAATTTGTTACTTTGTATTGAAGTATTATATACCCGGTTAGCAGTGTTGTGGCAGTTTCAGGCGCGCAGCAAAGGGACTCAGCCACGCATGTCCATGGATCCACTCTCCCCAAGCTCCCCTCCCGTCTGGGCGCCACACGTCCCCTGTGCTCCACATAGGTCCTTGTTGGTTATCCATTTTAAATACAGCAGGGTGTATGTATTGATCTGATCTCAAACTCCCTAACCTTCCTTTCCTCTACCCTTCCCCACCGCCCCCTTCACCCCCTCAACCGACATAGAAGCTATCTTTTTGTAAACTCAATGCTAAGATCATTTCTAGTTCTGATAATCATATATACCTGGGCGTGTTAATATTTTTATTTCAAGCATCTTATTAGTAAACAAGACAGATATGCATCAGATGATTCAGTCCTTTAAAGGCCAAGCAGAGAACTCATTATAATTCCAGGACAGTAGCAGTAAATACTTCCTTGTGGCCTTATTCCAGTGTCAGCACTTTATTTTGATGATAACTGGATCTCTGCTGTTCATTGTGAAATCCTTGGATGTATTTAACAGCTTGCTTACAGTGTATTGGATTGATGGGGATGACCAAATGAAGCCAACAAATTTAATGTGAGGAAATTGTGCAGATTATATGAGAGAGAGTCCTTCTGATGAAAGGTTGAACCGTAGCACAGAAATGTAAAGGTTTGAGTAGAAGAGTGTTTCAGCAGGTACAGCCGCGCCGCTTGTTACACTCATCATTGTCAAATCTCCCTTGTTGAATCTGCTTCTCTTAATTCTTGATTAGCAGCTGTCAGAGCTCTCTCTAGAATGTGATAACACTACTGTCATCGTTCCGATAGCAGTCTGCAGTTTGCAGAGCATTTTTCTTTTTTTAAAATTTTTAAAACTTTATTTGGCTGAACCAGGTCTTCGTTGGGGCACTCAGGATATTTGATATTTGTTGCAGCATGTGGGATCTGGTTCCCTGACCAGGGATTAAACCCTAGTCCTCTGCATTGGGGGCTTGGAGTCTTAGCCCCTGGACTACCAGGGAAGTCCCAGAGCATTTTTCATTGAATCATCTTTTAATGTTTTCAGCAATACCAAGACACAAGAATTATTATGGTTATTTTATATATGAGGAAAGGAGGATTAATTAAATTGACCCAGGGTTATTAGCTGAGTAAGGATGGTCGTCTTCCTCCTGATAGAACCCGTATTTATGTTTGGTTCCTTTAGCTGCCTGTCACTGTCATTTGTGGTCCTGCGGGTCACAGGACCTCGCCCCCACCGTGGAAACCATCAAGGGCCTGGTCCCCTTCTTCCTAGTGCCTGGCAGCAGGGGTGTAGCTCATTACCTGGGCTCAGTCTGTTTAATTGAATCTGAGGAAAAATGAATCTTGAAAAAAAAAACAAAGATAAAGGAATGATGAGAATATAGTTCTGTGAGCTGTGTCTGCGGCCAGCAGCATTTGCTAGGCCCAGTGGTACACAGAGGCCCACATCCTGTACAGCTAAATATTTAAACGTTGTAAATCCATCTAAGGAACTGCTTAATAATGTATTTCTATTCTTATACCTTGACAAATGTAATTTTCATTAAAACCCAGCTGGCCAGGATTGAGTTAGAATTCTGAGAGCCCTCGGAGTTGTGGGCTGGATGTTGAAAGTTCAGGAGCATGGACCCTGATGCTTGGCTCTGGTCTGCTGACCCCCTCTTTCTCTTCCTGCTCCAGGCTCTGTCCTGCTTTGTTAGGAGCTTCGTGCCCAGGCACGTGGACACCCTGGCCTGCAGATGCAAATATGCATTCCATCAGGAGGAAGAGGACCATCCTTACTCAGCTAATAACCGTGGGGTCAATTTAATTAACCTTCCTTGGGAAATTCATATTTCCCAACATAAAGCTGTATGTTGGCCACTCCTGTGTGTGGTCCGCTCTTGAGTGGGTCGAGGCTGTGAAGAGATCTCACGGGCTCAGGATATTTGTGCAGGCAGTTCCAGGGTCCTGTGTATCCAGCCAGAGCTTGCTCAAGAAGGCAGGGATGGACTCTGGGCAGGCATGTTTCCTGAACTTCACAGACTTCTGCTTCAGGAAGGTCATATTCTGAAAAGGGTCAAGATGGGCCTTTTAACCTTCCCACCTGGATATGAAGGCAGTAGTGGATGGTGGTATCCCATCCTGGAATTTGTTGTGTCTTGGCTTCTAGAAGCCCTTTGGTTCTTGCTGATTTTCTAAGCAGGTCTTCTTACCTCCGTGAGTCCCCTACATACTTCCAGACTCTTGGCCCTTAGAAGGGCCAAACTCATTTTCTGTTGCTTACAACTGGAAATCTTGTTTGATATACACAGTCTGTCATTTTTTCCCCACAGGATTAGGATGGTATGAGGTCGGGATTGACTGGACAATGATGGATGAAAACAGCCTGAGCAATGGTAAGTACCATTCATCAGTTCATGATGAATATTCGTCTCTCATGGAAAGACAGATAGGTAAGAATGTCCCTCTGACTTTGTATATATTCCATCAGGCTCACCATTTCTTATCTTCCTTCAGAGTAACCTGAGTTAAACTCTTGGCTGAAATACTATGAGGTGACACAATGCCTCATGCTGGTTGTTGTAAAAACTAATATGCTATTTAGTTATTTAAAAGACAATGAAAACTATCTTGTGGATTAACAAATCAACAGAAACCCATTATAGGAAAGACTTTTAAGTATAGAGAAGCAAAAGAAAAGATATATATCCATAATCACATGATTATGCCACCCCCAACATCAGATAATTTTCTGTGCATATCTTTTAAAAAAAGGTTCATACTGTATATACTCACTTAAAACCTATTTTTGTCCCCAACTCTGTATTATATGCACTTTTATTTCAATAGTTATTCCTATAATATTTTTTAAATGAGTACATATTACATCAATGAATGATGTGAAATTGTCTAACCTAATGCTTATTGCTGGACATTTTGGTTGTCTTAAATTTTACTATTGTAGACAATATTAACAAACATTTTGAAATGAAATAATTATAATATGTTTAATTATTTCCAAAGGATGTATTTCTGTAAGGGGAATATTCATTTCAAAGACTTCTCATAACTACAGTGTTTGAATGCTATTTAAAAACATTGTAACCCATGCAAAGAGTAATTATATATTGAACAACATTCATCTAGCATATATTTCTTATTAAGAATTAGTAAAGTGTGGTTAAGAACTGGTATTATTCAAATCCTTTATATTAATTTAATGTGTTACATACAGTACACTGTGGCAAGATCTTTAAACAAATCTGGAGGGAAATGAAAATTTCTCTCATCTAAGAGTGACCCACTTTTCTGTTTCTCTTCTTTTTTAAAAATAGCTTTGTTGTAATATAATTCATATACCATACAGTTCACCCACTTAAAGAGTATAAATCAGTTGTTAGTATGGTCATAGTTGTGCAACTATCACCACCATTTTAGAAAAATTTTGTTACTCATAAAAGAAACCCTGCACCCCTAGACTCAAACCTGGTCCTCTGTTATTCCCAGGCCTAGGTAACCACTTTTTGGTTACTTTTTGACACTGTAGGTTTGCTTATTCTTGACACTTAATATAAATGGAATCACACAATATGTGGCCCTTGGTGATTGACTTCTTTCACTTACTATACCATTAAAGGTTCATTTCTGTAGTAATATGTGTCAGTAATTTGTTCCTTTTTTTTTCCTGAATAATACTCCACTGTATGGATATATCTCATTGATCCATACATCAGATAGACATGTGAATTGTTTCCACATTTATATACTATGAGTAATGCTTCTATGAACATTTTTGTCCTTATTTTTGAGTGGACATTGTTTTTATTTCTCTGGGGTGTAAGTGTGAGAGTGAAATTGTTTATTGTATTTTAACTCTGTGTTTAACCATACAAGAAAATGCCAGACTCTGTTTTCAAAAGATACTAACTCTGTTTCACAGTGTTTATGTTGATAATTAAATTTATTTTCTTTTAAAATTCATTTTTTAAATAACCCAACTTTACCTCAGGGCCTATAGTTGTTTTAGTTATATAAAATTTGTATGTGTTTTGAATAGATTTGCTGTAACTGTTATCCTACTCTATTATAAATGTAGATATTAATCATTTACTGTCTGCAGTTTCCAAGAATATATTATTAATAGTTTAATCAAGCATCAGTGATTAAGGTTTGGAAACGTTTGGTTAATGAAGAAGTACTGTATTCTCTTATAAGAAAATTGATAAAGTATATATTTTTGAAAAACTGATTTTAACAGAATAATAACTTAGGTTTATCATAGTTTTTTTGTGTTTTAAGCTTTTTATTAAGATTTTTATTTTTAAAAGATTCTTTTTCACTTTTAAGAATGTTATGTTATCCAAAGTACAGTGGTAAACCAAAAACATAGATGTGTATCTTTTTCTTTTAATATATAAGGTACTATCAGTTCAGTTCAGTTGCTCAGTCATGTCTGACTCTTTGAGACCCCATGGACTGCAGCACGCCAGGCCTCCCTGTCTATCACCAAGTCCCAGAGTTTACTCAGATTCATGTCCATTGAGTCAGTGATGCCATCCAACCATGTCATCCTCTGTTGTCCCCTTCTCCTCCCGCCCTCAATCTTTCCCAGCTTCAGGGTCTCTTCCAACGGATTGCACTGTTTCACAGTGAATATGTTGCAGTCACTCTAGTTGCAATTTTTAGTATCCCATTATGCCTGTCATCAACTGGACCATTTTGGGCTTTCGTTGAAGGGCAGTTTAGGGTTTTAGTTTAGGGTTATGCATGTGGGGTTTTGCACACACACATGCACTCAAGACAATAAGCAGGATATAGGCCAGGAAGACATTTCTGGTTTTGCTTGGCCAGGTGACCAGTATCCAGCAGAACTCCTGATATTTAGTTAGGTCTCAGTAAGCACTTGATGAATAGTGAATCTACTTGTATACATTAGAAGTAAAAACCAAAATCAACCGTGTCTTAGTCTTCTCTCCTTACATGTGGAAACTTCTCCTGGGGAAAAATAAGATCAATAATTTTAAAATGTTGTCTAGTTTTGCTTTATTTTTAGTAAGTGAATTTTTGGGGGGCAAACATTTAAGTCATTCATTCATTCATGAAACACTACTGAGTGTGTACTAATGGTCAACCTCTTAGTTAGGCAGTTGGGGTGCAAAGACAGTATGATGTGATGTGATCATCTCCCTCAAGTGGCTGTAAGTCCTTCCTGAACCATGATATTGTCATCTCAGGGGTCATGCAGTAATTTTACTGCAGAGATTTTACTGTTAATATCTGACTCAACTCAGAGCAGAACGTCTGATAGGAAGCAGTGGTGATGTGATGTGAAATAAATACAACACGACTAACCATCCAGTTGAATATTGAAAGTTAAATCTTGCTGCAGAGAAAATACTTCTGTGACAATACTTTGAAAAGTATGTGGATAAATATTTGATGATATAAAAGTGGCATTCAACCCCTGAGGTAACAAACTTTGATACACTTGAGACTTTGTGGAAAAGCTGAAGGGCAGAGTGGTGCATTTACTTTCAGAACAAAATCCACATGCATATATTGTAGGTCTCAGATGGATTTGCAGAAAATTTTGTTCTCAAAAGGATAAAAGTGTGCAAACTCTTTTGAATAAAACAAAAAAAAAAAAATTCAGGGAAGTAGTATCTGCAGGATAAGCTGGAACCAGATATTCATCAGCAAAATTGAGATGGCTCACAGAGCTCTGGAAGAATCAAGCTTTATATTGACATATATTCTGTGAAAGGATTTCAGTTCCCAGTGGCATCAAGGACAAGACTGACTGAGATTCAGATCTAATCTCATGATTTCTGGAGAGTGGACTAAGTAGATGACATGAACCGACTAAAAGATTCTGAGAAATCTGAGAAAAGAAAGGCTGCGAAGAAATGTTAAGATCACTGCAGATTTGTTTTCACTGGCTTTGACCTTCACTGTGTTGACTTGACCACTATCTGATGGAGTGACCTTAAGCAAATTACTCCAAGCAAGATGGAGGCAGCTACATCCCAGAGTTATTATGTGGATTGAATGGGATAATGTGTGTACAAGCATTATCCTATTTAATTACTCAAGTGCAGCATTCTCCTTGTCTCTAGCATATAGTAAGCAATCAAAAACAATAATAAATTGAGCATTTACTCTGTAGCAAGGACTTTATACCTATTGACTCAGAAAATGTTCACATCAACCCTAAGAAGAAGGTATAGAATTGTTTTGTTTTGCAAACAAGGCACCAAAAGTCAAAAAGTTTCAGTGACTTGCTTAAGGTCACACAACTACTAAGTAGTGAGCCCAGGATATGAACCCAGGCAGTTGTTTTAAGCTTAATACTATTACTACCTTAGATATAAGCTTAGAGTTATAATACAAAAGCTATTATATTTTAATGTAGAATTATTACTTTCATATCAAAAATTAAATTACCTTTTTAAACATTAGTTTGTGAATAACAATAAATCTAGAAAACAGGAATATAGAAAACAGGGTGATTTCATGGCTTTTATAGTCATCCTTAATAGGATAACTTCACGAAATGATGTAATTTGTTTTCCAACAGAGTATTTGATATCTATTCCCAAAGGTCACATATCATAATTACAGTAGTTTTGGAGTCAGTTAAATTATCTTAGAGCTGACTCTCGGTGGTTCTAAAGATAGGTAACTTCATGACTCTAACAGATACATTATCTAAAAGCCAAGTGGTGTCAATGCTCCGCTATGTTATAATTCAGGGTGTCTGTCATGACTCAGTTGCAAGATCTTTCAACCTCTCCTTTAGTGTATTAATCACTGTAGGTCAAGCCTACACTGTAAACTTTAGGCCCTTGAAGTACACTCTGAATCAAATTCTAGACTCATATCTAGAGTTAGTTCCCTGGTGAAAGAAAAGATTACCTCTTTAAAGCAAACTTTGACGCTCTGAATCTGACTTGGGGCTTTGACTCTATAATCCTTGGTATGTGAATAGTGAGTCTTTTGTTTATCAGAAATAGATGATTGATTCTGCTAAAATAGATGATTGATTCCCTAAAATAAGCACTGTCTAGTGGGCAGCCACAAGCCTATTGACACATATGGCTACCCCGAATGCAGACGTACTCTAAGAGTGAAAACATATCAGAATAGAAAACTAAGTACCAAAAAGAGTGTAAAATAGATTATTATTTTTTTAAAAAATAATGAGTACATGTTAATATATTTGGTTAAATATTATTAAAATGTCACATGTTTCTTTAAACTTTATTAATGTGAATATTGGAAACTTGTAAATTATACATGTGTAGTGCACTATATTTCTATTGGGCATTGCTGCTGTAAGAACTCTACACTATTCTGTTGTTTCCTTGGAAGACAGAAAACTGAAATCTGCAAATCTGCAAGTTAGTGGTCTGGGAAGTCCACTTTTAGCTACAGAAGCAGTCGGACCTTAGGGTCAGAAGAAAGAACTCTACAGAATAGACCCGCCATCTCAGTAGAATGCTTAAGCAAACAAATGAGTAGAGGTTTAGAGAAAAAAATTTATTTTTTAAAGATTGAGACATTGTAGTTAATAATGAGCTTCATAATTAAAGTCAACTGAGTAGATATTAATAATTAGAGAGAATGTAAAGATGGGAAAAGAATTGGGTTTAGATTAGAACCTTAAAAGATATTGATACATTAATATAAAAGGGCAGAAGATTACAGGAAAAAACAGGAAGAGTGCAGGTCAGATAAATCAAGGGAGGAATATATTAAAGTATCCAACTGACCAGGTTTATGGATAAAGTTAGAAATTCCGATGAATTTATTTTCTAAACTGGCTGGCCTACCAAACAGCTAAAATTTAAGATACAAAGTTACCTTGTTCTTTAACTGTACTAACTCTTTTACATATAAAGAACCTTCTCCAGCTAATAAAGTTAAGAGCAAGTTATGGAACATTTATAATCTTTGACATGCTTGGTCAAAAGGGGAATATATAAACAAGTGAGAATAGTTAATTGGGTCCAAATCAGGTATGCAGATATTCAGTAAGCAAGTTCCATGAGGGTGTAAATGATCTGAGTCATAAACAGTAAAGAAGCTGAGTCATGAACAGTAACCAACTTGGCATTTGGGTAACTATAAATTTAGGAAAAGCCTCAAGAGGGTAGATTCTGCTTGCATAAATATAGCAGTGCTTCTGTGTGGTAAATCTTGTCACAAAAGAGGACTAGCCAGATTTTATTCAAATGTTAGAGGATGTGTCTGGAATCATTTGATTTAAAATATAAACTACATGGCAGAGAGCAAGTTTGTGTGGGGAAGGGACCTCTGAGCAGAGGCTGGTAGTCAGCTCCCAGGGTAGATGGACTCATAGATTGCTGACTGAGCTGTTTGTCAAGCCATGCCCAACCCTGACACCAGATCTCTATGTGGAGAAACAGAAGAATTGATTAATTTGTTTATTAGTGGTTAACAAATCTCCTAGACAGTCCAAAACTGGACAGTGAGGACTTAAAACAGAAAGTTATTTCCTGTGAATAAAGCAGTAAATATGTACTGCCCTTCCAAAAAATGATAAAGGGTGTTATTAACAATTGACTTTGACATGCTATCCATTATAGCCCTAAAACAGAGCTAGTAAAAGATTTTTCTCTTCACACATTGGCTAAAAATAATTGACATCCAAAATTAATTTTGATCAACTTTCTATTTAAATTTCTGTTTGCTCTCTTTTTTTTAGTAGTTCTTTTTCTCCTTGGGAACTATTCACGGACTCCACCATTCAGCAGTGTGTTGCTTGTCTATTCTAAAAATCTACCTAAAATATCAAAATGTTAGTTTTCTTCAGCAGTGTAAGACCCATGCCAAATCTTGTGTGTGCTTAGTCACTCGGTCATGTTCGACTTTTTGTGACCCCATGGACTGCAGCCCGCCAGGCTCCTTTGTCCATGGGATTCTCCAGGCAAGAATACTGGAGTGGGTTGCCATGCCCTCCTCCCGGGGATCTTCCCAGCCCAGGGATGGAACCCAGGTCTCCCTCATTGCAGGCAGATTCTTTACCAGCTGAGCCACCAGGAAAATCCACCCTTTTATAATCCTGTCTAATCTTTCTCTTTCATTTGTGTCTATCTGTTTTCCTTTCTTCTGATAAGTTGTTGATTTCCGCCTTCATAAATTTTAAGGCAACCTGAGAGCAGTGACTAAATTCATAGTGCATCACCATATGGATGTTTGTCTCAGCATCTTTTACAAGATAGTGAAATAAATCCTCTTTTCAAGATGCAGAATTTCTTACACCAGAATATGTCACTGAACCAATAATCCAATAGCTTAGCTATGTATTGCCAACTAAAAATTGTCACTCACTATCTGGCACTACAAGAATGAATTCACTAACAACTGTAGTCGCTGACTTTCACCACAGCCCAGGAGTTCAGGACGGAAATTAGGAATGAGGCACTCTGTGCTCTGGGAAAAACTGGCAGAACAGTTCTTCAGATAGTTAGGTATTATTGCAAGAGATTTTATGAGCCCAGTTTCTTGCATCCTCCCATATCTAGAAAAACACTAAAATCGTTAATGGAGATTTTAAATCTTTAATGGAGAGATCTGCTCCTCATAGCAGCAACCTTATTGTGACTAGCAACAGCCTTCTGCCAAAATGCGTGCTTGATTGCACATACCACTTTCACCAAAATCACGTAGGCATGACGCCCCGACCCTCACCTCTTCAAAGCAGTTCCTCAGAGCTATCTGAGAGACTGTCTCCTGGCCATAGTCCTCATTTTGCCTCAAATAAAGCTTAACTCACTACTCATGTTGTGCTTTTCTTTTGTTTCAGTCAACATATGTGACAGTGACCGCTAATTAAGATGCTGGGAGGGCTGTGCTTTTCAACACACAAAGCTGTGTTTAAACGAAGCTTTGTTCAGTCCAAGTCATGCTTAGGATGTTGTTAGCACCTTTGATTTACTCGTCTTTCTACCTGTAACTCTTTACTTTGTCTCATACAATTTTGGTTTTTTTCAAAGTTGTTTTGAATATTCTAGGTGATTTTCTTCATGAATTTTAGAATCAGTTGTCAGTTTCTTTAAAAAAAAAAAAAAAGCCTTCTATGAACTGAATCCATAGGTCTATTTAGTGATGAGTTGATACATAAACAACATTGAGTCTCTGATATACAAATGCAGTATATCTCCTCATTTATTTCGTTCTTATACATATTTCATCACTGTTTGGTGATTTGGAATAGGCAAGTCTTACACATATTTTGTTGTTAGTTTTATCCCTAAGTATTTGATTTATTGATGCCTTTGTAAACAGCATCATTTAAAGTTAATTTTAAATTATTGTTAACACATAGAAATACTTTTGATATTTGGCTCCTTATATCCTGGAATCTTGCTAAATTCATGCACTAATTCTAAAAGCTTTTTTTTTTTTTTGGTAGGTATTTTTTTATTTCCCCTGTAGACAGTCAGGTTGTCTGAGAATAAAGACCGTTTTATACCTCCTCTTCCAATCTGTGCACCTTTTATTTCTTTTTCTTGCATATTGTGCAGCATCACCAAGATGTTTCCTAGGAGTGATGAGAATATACATCTTTGGTTCCCAGTTAAAGGAGAAAACTTCTAATTTTTCAGCATTAAGTGTGCTACTAGCTGAAGACTCCTTTGATGGTAGATATCCCTTATTTGTTTGCTGAGAATTTTTGTATGTTTGTTTCATTTCATTTTAAATCAGAAATAGGTGTTGAATTTTGTCGAATGACTTTCTTGCAACTATTGAGATGATCATACGGTTTTTCTTGTATGGTCTGTTAATGTGATGTATTACATTTGTTGATTTTCAAGTGTTGAAATGGTCTTGTGTTCCTGAAATGAACCTCACTTGGTTGTGATCATTGTGATCAATGTGTATTATCATTTTTATATTTACTTGGTTCAATTTCCTAAAAGTTTGTTGAGGATTTTTGTGTCAGTGCCTATACTTTTCTTGTAATGTTTTTATATGTTTTTGAATCAGAGAATGAATTGAGAAGTAGTGTTTCCTCTTCTCTTTTCTGGAGTAATTTGTATAGATTTGATTTTATTTCTTCTTTCTTTTTTTTTTTTTTTTTTTGGGTTTTGTCATACATTGACATGAATCAGCCATAGAGTTACACGTATTCCCCATCCCGATCCCCCCTCCCACCTCCCTCTCCACCCGACTCCTCAGGGTCCTCCCAGTGCACCAGGCCCAAGCACTTGACTCATGCATCCCACCTGGGCTGGTGGTCTGTTTCACCATAGATAATATACATGCTGTTCTTTCAAAACATCCCACCCTCACCTTCTCCCCCAGAGTTCAAAAGTCTGTTCTGTACTTCTGTGTCTCTTTTTCTGTTTTGCATATAGGGTTATCGCTACCATCTATCTAAATTCCATATATATGTGTTAGTATGCTGTAATGTTCTTTATCTTTCTGGCTTACTTCACTCTGTATAATGGGCTCCAGTTTCATCCATCTCATTAGAACTGATTCAAATGAATTCTTTTTAACGGCTGAGTAATATTCCGTGGTGTATGTATCCACTTCACTTTATATTTTTCTAAAATGTATTCCAGCTTTCCTGTTTGTTTGATTTATATAAGAAGAGGCTATCCAGTTCATCCGCATTGTTCTTTATATACTGTGACATCTATATTATCTGTCATAGCTTTTGCATTTTTGAAAGACATAAATAATTCAAGTGATTTTATAGTTAAAGAAATGGTGTCATATTATATTGATAAAGCAAGGTTATAGAAATTAGTTATTGATGAAATTTAAACTTGATATAGATTATTTTCAAAAGGATGGCAGCTAACGCTCTTCATCTTTAGTGAAGAGTGTTTAAATAGACACTTAATTAAATCAACAAAAGGGAGAATTTCCTGACCAAGAGGATTGATACTGAAATTGATTTGGATCTCAGGAGATTTATGTTAATAGGCTAAGTATTTTCCTAGCATAGATGAGTCTTCCAATTTAAAATCTCACGGGCAGAAGTAATACATTTAAATTTGCATGAAAAATTACATAAACATATGTAAATGTAAATTTGAAGCTTATCCAAGCTCATTGAAATCTTTAAGAATTATTTTTAAATTTTAGAATTAAGATGGGCTTTAAACATTATGGAGGCACTAAAATATAGAAAGTTAGGATTATTAAAAACATCTACATCATAAGCCCCTCAGGTTTAGGTAAGGAAATTGAAGTTCAAGGAAATATAAAAAAGTTGTCCAAAATAATTTACGTGGTTTTAAGAACAATTCCCTTTAAAGTTGTTCATTATAACTTATATCATTATTCTGCATATGATGAGAAGAGTGGACCTAGATAAATTTTTAGCTTTTAACCCTTGAGTCAGTTTCATAAATACTGCTTTCCTTTGTGGAATTCTGAATGAGCAACACACTTCTGGGTACTGCAGTGCTGGGAGTCCAGATTCTACTGTTCTGTCCCTTCAACCATTCAGCTTTTTGGTACAATTGTGTGATTTAGAGTGAGAGCTACTTCTGAAGATTGACCTCAGTCTGAACTTAATTGTAGGCACATGATGGAATAATTCTATTTATTCTTTAGACCTTGAATGTTCATATATTAGTGTTAGAAAACAGTAGTTTCAGTGTCAACTGGGAGCTTTTATACCACCAGAAACCACCGTCTTCCAATGCCCTTTGTTTGACTTGACTTTTTTTTAAATTGTTTTTGAGCATCTATTCTCCAGGAAACAAAGATATCCAGCATAATCTTCTTCATAAACAACAGTATTCAATCCTTACAGAAATAGTAGTGGTTGAAAAGGAGGACAGTTTCTTGAACTGACTTGAGGGAGGTGGCACAGCTGTCTAGAGTGATGTTAACTATATTTAACATAAGTGATATACTGGGTTCAACAGAAGGCTGATGATCATTTTAGTTTCGATGTGAATCTTTTGTCAGTCACAGGAAAGGCTGTTTAATTTGACAGTGGTTGAGCAGTCTGTGATTCATAGGCTCCATACACGGGAGAGTATGTAATTTTCTGGTCTTCATTATTGAGATCAATAAGCAAATTGTATAGGAGGCCATGCATGTCTGAAATAATGAAACATAGTTGCCAGAACCAGTTTTTCTCTATTCTTTCTCTCTATTTCACAAAGGACCCTGAGAAAGCTGGAATTTGGAAATAAATAAGCAAAAACAAACCAACCTTGCTAGTTATTTATTTTAGGTGAGGCATACTGCACATTACTTGAGTCATATGAAAGAAAAGTGCACAATAAGAAACCTTTGCTTTTCTAAGGTCAAAAATAATAAATAATGAAGGCAATGCAGAAAATACATAAGATGTGATAGTCTGTTTTTTTACGGGGTTGAGTCCTGAGGATGAGAGCAGGCAGAGAGAAGACAGACACTTTATTCAAATATGGCATAAACTAGAGGCTGAATTATTCTTAAATTCTCTCTTCCAAACCAAGTCACCATATGCTGACTACATTCCACTTTTTTGCTTCATAAATTATGTAGCAAAAATGCTGTGCACATAAATCATATCTTGTTAAACTCAGCTTTGAGTGGGTACATCTAACTTATTTTAAGTCCAGTCTTAACTGCTTTTTTATTTTTATTGCAATCTCTTTCCTAATACTTTAATTTTGGAGTTATCAGTTACCTAACATGCTTTCATGCTTAAGAAAAAAAAGTTGTTCATTTAAGACCTATTAAACACATTGATTCTCAAACTAAATGAAAAAATATTTTGAAAGCTGATTATATATATATTCTGAAACATCATATCATTTGAAATATAAAACATGAACATGGATTTTGAAACATCGTGAATGTGGATTTTAAAGCAAATATTATTTTAATGCAAACATTTTATCTAACATTGTCTATTCATACCACAAAATGCACATCTGTGGGGGTCAGTAGTAAAATCCTAGGGTTATTTTGTTTTCCGTTGGAATATAATTGCTTTCCAGAGTTTTGTTAGTTTCTTCTGTACAGCAACATGAATCAGTCATATGTATACGTATACCCCCTCCCTCCAGAACCTCTTTCCTACCTCCCGTTCCATCCCTAGGCCTGTTTTAATATGCTATGTGATAAATACTCTCTATAGAGAGGAAGGCAAGCTGCCCTGGTTAAAAAGTTGAGAGGAAGTTTGCATCCCAAATTTCCTTTATTTTTCATCAAAGGCTCTAGTGATGAGAGCAAAATAGATATATTGTAAGCAAGGTAATATGCATTGTGTCTGCACTTCAGGTTGAAAAATTTACTCAATATAACTTAGCCTGACCATGTTCTCTTACTGTTGAAGAAACAAAGGTTTTGAGAGGTAAAATGATTAAACTCCAGGTCACAAAGCTGCTCCAGAACTCAGGCCTCCCAGTTCTTGCCTTTTAATGGAAAGAACAGAGCCTGAAGCTTTAAACAGAGCTGGATGTGGATGTTAACTGTGTGACCCTAGACATAAGTTGCATGACTTCTTTTGGCCAAAGTTTTTTCATCAATGATTAAAAATATTTGAGATAATAATTCCTGTATTTTAAGTTTGATGTGAGGATGAGAAATGCCCATCATTTGAGGAACTTTGTAATAATACACAATTAATATGACGCATAATTGTTTACCGGGGCTTCTGTTTTAGGCACAGGAATCTAGTCTGAGGGAGAAGAATAAAGCCTTGGCTATAGAAATGTGTTAAAATTCAAAATTCTACCTAGGAGATCTTTAAAAAGAGAAGTAGCCATGGAAATATAAACAGTTCTACTGCATAGCAAAAGAAATAATCAGCAAGATAAAAAGGAAGCCTATAGCGTGGAAGAAGACTTTTACAAACCATGTATCAAATAAGGGTCTGGTATTCAAAATGTATAAAGAACTCATGTAACTCAATAATGGAAAACCACAAAACAAAAAAAATCCATTTTAAAAATGGGCAGAGGAACTAAATAGTTTCTCTAAAAGGTACTCAGAATCACTTCATCAGGGAAATCAAAACCACAATGAGGTATCACCTCACCGGTTGGAAGGGCTGTTGTCAAAAAGGTATGAAACAGGTGTTAGTAAGGATGCAGAGTAAAGGAAACTCTTGTGTGCCATTGGTGAGAATGTAAATTGGTGCAACCACTATGGATACAGTTTGGAATGTCTTGAAAAATTAAAACTAGAACTACCATCTGATCCAGCAATTTTACTTATGGGTATTTATTCAGAGAAAATAAAAAATCACTAGCTCAAGCAGATATGAACATCCCTGTGTTCATTGCAGAAGTATTTATATAACTAAGATGTTGAAACAACCTAAATTTGTCCTTTGATATATGAATGGATACAGAAATTGTGTTATATATATAAATATACACGCACATAGCACAATGAAATATATGCAACTCATCCTTAAGAAAGAAAGAAATTGTGACATTTGTGACAATGTAGAGGGACCTAGAGGGTATTATATTAAGAGAAGTAAGTCAGTAAAAGAAAAACTTCCAGATGTTCAAGCTGGATTTAGAAAAGGCAGAGGAACCAGAGATCAAATTGCCAGCATCTGTTGGATCATTGAAAAAGTAAGAGATTTCCAGAAAAACATCTACTGCTTTATTGACTACACCAAAACCTTTGACTGTGTGGGTCACAACAAACTGTGGAAAATTCTTCAAGAGATGGGAATACCAGACCACCTGACCTGCCTCCTGAGAAATCTGTATGCAGGTCAGGAAGCAACAGTTAGAAATGGACATGGAACAACAGACTGGTTCCAAATTGGGAAAGGAGTATGTCAAGGCTGTATATTGTCACCCTGCTTATTGAACTTATATGCAGAGTGCATCATGAGAAATGCTGGACTGGATAAAGCCCAAGCTGGAATCAAGATTGCCGGGAGAAATATCAATAATCTCAGATATGCAGATGACACCACTTTCATGGCAGAAAGCAAAGAAGAACTAAAGAGCTTCTTGAAGAAAGTGAAAAAGGAGAGTGAAAAGTTTGGCTTAAAACTCAACATTCAGAAAACTGAGATCATGGCATCTGCTCCCATCACTTCATGGCAAATAGATGGGGAAACAGTGGAAACAGTGGCAGACTTTATTTTTTTGGGCTCCAAAATCACTGCAGTTGGTGACTGCAGCCATGAAATTAAAAGACACTTGCTTCTTATAAGAAAAGCCATGACTAACCTAGATAGCATATTAAAAAGCAGAGACATTACTTTGCCAACAAAGATTCATATAGTCAAAGCTATACAGTAGTCATTTATAGATGTGCGAGTTGTACTATAAAGAAAACTGACTGCCGAAGAATTGATGCTTTTGAACTGTGTGGTTTTGAAGACTCTTGAGAGTCCCTTGGACTGCAAGGAGGACAAACCAGTCTATCCTAAAGGAAATCAGTCCTGGATATTCATTGGAAGGACTGATGTTGAGGCTAAAAAACTCCAATACTTTGGCTACCTGATGCGAAGAACTGACTCATTGGAAAAAACCTCAATGCTGGGAAAGATTGAAGGCAGGACGAAAAGTGGACGGCAGAGGTTGAGATCGTTGGATGGCATCACCGACTCAGTGGACATGGGTTTGAGTAAGCTCTGGAAGTTGGTGATGGACAGGGAAGCCTGGCGTGCTGCGGTCCTTGGGGTCACAGAGTCAGACACGACTGAGTGACTGAATTAAACTGAACTGAAAAGAAAAATACTGTGCAATATCACTTACGTGTGGAATCAAAGTCAAACTAGTGAACACAGAGAGTACAACAGGGCTTGCCAGGGTCTGTGGGTGGAGGAATAGGAGAGAGATTTTGAAGGTTTTCTGAGGGCATTTGAATGACAGAGTATTTAGGTATTAAAAAACAAGTTTTGTCATAATGTTGTTAGGTTAGTCAAGATTCCTTACAGAGCTACGAAGCCATAACCTTTGGAGATAATTTTTTTCTACCAAAAAGAAATCCATTAAGTTAACATGTTACTTCACAGAAGCTCAACTCTTTTTTTTTTTTTTTTTTCAAGCTCAACTCTTAAATAAAATTAGCAAAATGAAAACAGGTGCAGTCCTCTAGAAAATTAAATAATCCCTGTTTGAACTTATGTTCTGTATGACATTGAAAGAAGATGGAATCTTTTTTTCCCCAGTTTTAAACACTTTTCCTTGATGTGATTCATGAAAGTCCTCTTATAATTCTTTTTATCTCATCATGCATTGCGTTTCTATTGCTACCTTAACAAGTTTGCCACAAACACAGGGGCTTAAAATAACACAAATTTATTATCTCACAGTTATGCAGATGAACAGTCTGGTATAGGTCTCACCAAAGTAAAACTAAAATGTCTCCAAGGTCTATTCCTTTCTGGAGGCTGTTGGTGCCAATTTCATTCAGTTTCTTGGCATAGTTGAATTCATTGTGGTTATGGGAATAAGGCTTCCATTTCTTTCTGTCAACTGAGGGCTCTTGCCAGCTTTTAGAAGTCCTTTTTCCCTCTCTTCATCTTCAAAGCTTAAATGGAGGATCAAACATATTGCATCTTTCTGACCAAATCTTCTGCTTTCCTTTTCCACTTTGGGGGACATATGTAATCTATGGACTCACATAGATAATTTAGGATAATCTCCCCATCTCAGAGTCTGAACCCTTAATCACATCTAGGTAATCCTTTTTTCCTGTGTAAGGTAGCATATTCACAGGCTTGGGGGGATTGGGATGTAGATATTTTTTAGGGAGGTCATTATTCCACCTATCACACATTGTAAGTGTATGTACAATTCAGTGGTTATTAATAAATGTGAAAAGTTGGGTAGCCATCGCCCAAGCCAATTATAGAATACCTTTCACCACTCCCTCCAAGTTTGCCTGTGCCAACCTGTAGGTTTGGTTCTGATCCCAACTCCAGGCAGCCACTGGTTTGCTTTCTGTGTTTATAAATTTGCCTTTTGAGGACATTTCATATAAATAAAATCTGAAAATATTTGGTCTTTTCATTCTGGCTGTTTTCATGTAGCATGTTTGTTTTTTTATCCATGTTTAGTATTTATCTGTAGTTTATTCTTTTTATTGCTGACTATATTCCATGGATTGTATATACTGTGTCTTATTTGTCCATTTGTCAATTATTAGACATTTGAATTGCTGTCTAACAGTTGTTGACTATGATGAATAAGCCTGCAGTAAATATGCCACATATGTCTTTGTATGCAAATATATTTTCACTTCTCTTAGGTAAATTCCTAGGAGTAGATCATAAGGTAATTTTACGTTTAATTTTCAGGAAACTGGCATTTTTCCCCCCAAAGTGATTAACATTATTTTAAATTTCCTCTAGGGATGTATAAGAGCTTTTCCACTGTTATTGTCTGTTTTTTGATTATTGCCTGTCTAGTTGGTGTAAAATAGTGTAGCTTTAGCTTACACTTTTCTAAATACATAAAATGTTAAACATCTTGGCATGTGCTTTTCAGCCATATGTCTATCTTCTTTTGTGAAATATCTATTCAGATATTTGCTCAGTTTTTATTTGGGATATTTGTCTTAATGAACTCTATGAGTTCTACATTTTGGATGCAAGCTTTTATCAAGAGATATGATTTGCAGATATTTTCTGCCAGTGTATTGTCTTTTTTTTCTTTTTCCTTCTTTCTCTGTATTTTGAAGCTTAAAATTTTTAATGTTGATGAAGTACAGTGTATCACTGTTTCTCTTGTGAGATGTGCTCTTTTAAATTGAGTTATAATTATTGTAGGTGTGTGCGTACGTGCTAAGTTGCTTCTGTCATGTCTGACTCTTTGCATCCTTATGGGCTGTAGCCTACCAGGCTCCTCTGTCCTTGGGATTCTTCAGGCAAGAATATTGGAGTGAGTTACCATGCCCTCCTCCAGGGGATCTTATTGACCCAGGGATTAAACCTATGTCTCTTATGCTTCTGCATTGGTAGGTGGGTTCTTTACCACTAATGCCACCTGGAAAGCCCATAGATAATGTACAATATTACATAAATTTGAGGTGTAATGTTAAAAGCTATACTTTATGTATAATTGTTGCAAAATATTGACTTGTGTTGTATATCCTTGTAGCTTCTTTACTTATTTTTAAATTTATTTTTTATTGAAGGATAATAGCTTTACAGAATTTTGCTGTTTTCTGTCAAAGCGCAACAGGAATCAGCCATACATATACATTTATCCCCTCCCTTTTGAACTTCTCTCCCATCTCCCTCCCCATCCCACCCCTCTAGGTTGATATAGAACCCCTGTTTGAGTTTTCTGAGCCATACAGCAAATTCCCGTTGGCTATCTATTTTACATATGGTAATGTAAGTTTCCCTATTACTCTTTCCATACATCTTACCCTCTCCTCCTCTCTCCCCCTGTCCATAAGTCCATTCTCTATGTCTCTTTCTCCTTTGCTGCCCTGTAAATAAATTCTTCAATACTATTTTTCTATAGTCCATATATATGTGTTAGAATACAGTATATATCTTTCTCTTATCTGACTCACTACATTCTGTATAATAGGTTCTAGGTTCGTCTACCTCATTAGAATGGACTCAAATGGGTTCCTTTTTATGGCTGAGTAATATTCCATTGTGTATATGTACCACTACTTCTTTATCCATTCATCTGTCGATGGACATCTAGGTTGCTTCCTTGTTCTACCTGTTGTAAACAGTGCTGTAATGAACAGTGGGATACATGTGTCTCTTTCAATTTTGGTTTCCTTAGGGTATATGCCTAGGAGTTGGATTACTAGGTCATATGGTGGTTTTACTCTTAGTTTTTTTAAGGAATCTCCATACTGTCTTCCATAGTGTTTATATCAATTTCCATTCCCACCAACAGTGCAAGAGCATTCCCTTTTCTCCACACACTCTCCAGCATTTATTGTTTGCAGAGTTTTTGATGAGGGCCATTCTGACCAGTGTGAGGTGATATCTCATTGTAATTTTGATTTGCATTTCTCTAATATGAGCGATGTTGTGCATCTTTTCATGTTTTTGTTAGCCATCTGTATGTCTTCTTTGGAGAAATGTCTGTTTAGGTCTTTTTCCCACTTTTTGGTTGGGTTGTTTGTTTTTCTGGTACTGAGTTGCATGAGCTGCTTGTATATTTTGAAATTTAATGCTTTGTCAGTTTCATTTGCTATTATTTTCTCCCATTCTGAGGGTTGTCTTTTCACTTTGCTTGTAGTTTCCTTTGCTGTGCAAAAGCTTTTCAGTTTAATCAGGTCCCACTTTATCTTGGTTTTATTTCTATTACTCTAGGAGGTGGATCATAGAGGATCTTGCTTTGATTTGTGTCATTGAGTGTTCTGCCTATGTTTTCTTCTAAGACTTTTATAGTTTCTGGTCTTAAATTTAGATCTTTAATCCATTTTGAGTTTGTTATTGTGTATCGTGTTAGGAAGTGTTCTAATTTCATTCTTTTACATGTAGCTGTCCAGTTTTCCCAGCACCATTTATTGAAGAGACTGTCTTTGCCCCATTGTATATTCTTGTCTCCTTTGTCAAAAATAAGGTACCCATAGGGGTATGGGTTTATTTCTGGGCTTTCTATCTTGTTCCATTGGTCTATAATCTGTTTTTTTGCCAGTACCATACTATCTTGATGACTGTAGCTTTGTAGTATAATCTGAAGTCAGGCAGGTTGATTCCTCCAGTTCCATTCTTCTTTCTCAAGACTACTTTGGCTATTCGGGATCTTTGGTATTTCCATATGAATTGTGAAATTTTTTGTTCTAGTTCTGTGAAAAATGCCATTGATAATTTGATAGGGATCACATTAAATCTGTAGATTGTGTTTGGTAGTATAGTCATTTTCACAATATTGATTCCTCCCACCCAGGAAAGTGGAATATCTCTCCATCGGTTTATGTCATCTTTGATTTCCTTCATTAGTGTCTTATAATTTTCTGTGTACAGTTCTTTTGTCTCCTTAGGTAAGTTTATTTCTAGATATTTAATTCTTTTTGTTGCAATGGTGAATGGGATTGATTCCTTAATTTCTCTTTCTGATTTTTCATTGTTAGTAAATAGAAATGCAAGTGATTTCTGTGTATTGCTTTTGTATCCTAAAATTTTGCTAAATTTACTGATTAGCTCTAGTAATTTTCTGATACTATCTTTAGGGTTTTCTATGTACAGTATCATGTCATCTGCAAACAGTGAGAGCTTTACTTCTTCTTTTCCAATCTGGATTTCTTTTATTTATTTTTGTTCTCTGATTGCTGTAGCTAGGACTTCCAGAGCTGTGTTGAATAATAGTGGTTAAAGTGGACACTTTTGCCTTGTTCCTGATCTTAGGGGGAATGCTTTCAGTTTTTCACTGTTGAGAATAATGTTTGCTGTAGGCTTATCATATATAGCCTTTATTGTGTTGAGGTAAGTTTCTTCTATGCCCTTTTTTTGAAGAGTTTTAATCATACATGGGTGCTGAATTTTGTCAAAGGCTTTACTGCATCTGTTGGGATTATCATATGGTTTTTATCTTTCAACTTGTTATTATGGTGTATCACAGTGATTGATTAGTGTTTATTGAAGAATCCTTGCATCCCTGGAATAAATCCAACTTGATAATGGTGTATGAACTTTTTGATGTGTTGCTGAATTCTGTTTGCTAAAATTTTGTTGAGGATTTTTGCATCTATGTTCGTCAGTGATATTGGCCTGTAGTTTTCTTTTTTTGTGTTGTCTTTGTCTGGTTTTGGTATCAGGGTGATGGTGGCCTCCTAGAATGAGTTTGGAAGTGTTCCTTCCTCTGCGTTTTTTGGAAAGAGTTTTTGAAGGATAGGCATTAGCTCTTCTCTCAATGTTTGATAGAATTCTTCTGTGAAGCCATCTGGTCCTGGGCTTTTGTTTTGTGGGAGATTTTTTGATCACAGCTTCAATTTCAGTGCTTGTAATTGGGTTGTTCATAATTTCTATGTCTTCCTGGTTCAGTCTTGGAAGATTGAATTTTTCTAAGAATCTGTCCATTTCTTCCAGGTTATCTATTTTATTGCTATACAGTTGTTCATAATAGTCTCTTATAATCTTTTGTATTTCTGCATTGTCTGCTGTAACTTCTCCTTTTGCATTTCTAATTGTGTGATTTGATTCTTCTCTTTTTTCTTGATGAGTCTGGCTAAAGGTTTGTCAATTTTGTTTATCTTTCCAAGGAACCAGCTTTTAGTTTTATTACACTTTACTGTTGTTTCTTTCATTTCTTTTTCATGTATTTCTCCTTGGATCTTTATGATTTCTTTCCTACTACTAATTTTGGGATATGTTTGTTCTTCTTTTTCCAGTTGTTTTAGGTATAAAGTTAGGTTGTCTATTTAATGTTTCTCTTGTTTCTTGAGGTAGGATTGTATTGCTCCAAACTTGCCTCCTAGAAATGCTTTTGCTGCATACCATAGGCTTTGAGTTGTCATGTTTTCATTGTCATTTGTTTCTAGAAATGCTTTAATTTCCCTTTTGATTTTTTCAGTAACCTGTTGGTTATTTAGAAACGTGTTGTTTAACCTGCATGTGTTTGTGTTTCTTACACTTTTTTTCTTGTAATTGATATCTAGTCTCATAGCATTGAGGTCAGAGAAGATGCTTGATACGGTTTCAATTTTCTTAAATATACTGAGGTTTGATTTGTGACCCAAGATGTGGTCTATCCTGGAGAATGTTCCATGTGCACTTGAAAAGAAGGTGTATTCTTCTGAATTTGGATGGAATGTCCTGAAGATATCAACGAGATCCATCTCATCTACTGTATCATTTAAGATTTGTGTTTCCTTATTAATTTTCTGTTTTGATGATCTGTCCATTGGTTTAAGTGGGGTGTTAAAGTCTCCTACTATTATTGTGTTACTGTCAATTTCTCCTTTAATATCTGTTAGTGTTTGTCTTATGTATTGAGGTGCTCCTATGTTGGGTGCATTGATATTTACAATTGTTACATCTTACTCTTGGATTGATTCCTTGATCATTATGAAGTGTCCTTCCTTATCTCTTGTAATCTTCTTTATTTTAAGGTCTATTTTGTCTGTTATGAGGATTGCTACTCCAGCTTTCTTTTGCTTCCCATTTGCATGGAATATATTTTTCCATCCTCTCACTTTCAGGCTATATATGACTTTACTTCCTAAGTGGGTTTCTTATAGACAGCATATATATATATGGGTCTTGTTTTTGTATTCATTCAACCAGTCTGTGTCTTTTGGTTGGAGCATTTAATCCATTTACATTTAAAGTAATTATTGATATATATATGTTCCTATTGCCATTTTCTTCTTTTTTTTTTTTTTTTAATTGCCATTTTCTTAATTGTTTGGAGTTGATTTTGTAGATCTTTTTTCTTCTGTTGTATTTCTTGACTATACAAGTCCGTTTAACATTTGTAAAGCTGGTTTGGTGATAATGGATTCTCCTAACTTTCGCTTGTCTGAAAAGTTTTTTATTTCTCCATTAGTTTCAAATGAGATCCTTGCCGGGTACAGTAATCATGGTTGTAGATTTTTCCCTTTCAGTACTATAAAATATATCCTGCCATTCCCTTCTGGCCTGCAGAGTTTCTGCTGAAAGATCAGCTGTTAAGCATATGGGGTTTCCCTTGTATGTTGCTTGTTGCTTCTCCCTTGCTGTTTTTAATATTCTTTCTTTGTGTTTAGTCTTTGTTAGTTTGATTAGTATGTCTCTTGGCGTGTTTCTCCTTTGGTTTATCCTGTATGGGATTCTTTGTGCTTCTTAGCCTTGATTGACATTTCCTTTTCCACATTGGGGAAATTTTCAACTATAATCTTTTAAAAAATTTTCTCATACCATTTCTTTTTCTCTTCTTCTGGGACCCCTATGATTCAAATGTTGCTGTGTTTGATATGGTCCCAGAGGTCTCTGAGACTGTTCTCAGCTCTTTTCATTCTTTTTACTTTATTCTCTTCAGAAGTTATTTCCACCATTTTATCTTCCCGTTTACTGATTCATTCTTCTGCTTCAGATACTCTGCTATTGATTCCTTCTAGAGTATTTTTAATTTCAGTAATGGTTTGTCTCTGTATGTTTATTCTTTAATTCTTCTAGGTCTTCATTAATTGATTCTTGCATTTTCTTCATTTTGTTTTCAAGGTTTTTGATCATCTTTACCATCATTATTCTGAATTCTTTTTCGGGTAGTTTGCCTGTTTCCTCTTCATTTATTTGGACTTCTGTGTTTCTAGTGTGTTCCTTCTTTTAACAGTATTCCTCTGCCTTTCATTATTTTTTTTTTTTTTAAGTTACAGTGTTTGGAGTCTTCTTTTCACAGGCTTCAAGGAAAGTTGAATTCTTTCTTTGAAGAATGTTGAATTCTTTCTTCCTTTTTACTTTCTGCCCTCCTAAGGTTGGTCCAGTGGTTTGTGTGAGCTTTGTTTAGGGTGAGTTTGTGCTGAGTTTTTTGTTTGTTTGTTTTTCCTCTGACGGGCAAGGCTGAGTGAGGTGGTAATCCAGTCTGCTGATGATTGGGTTTATATTTTTGTTCTGTTTGTTGTTTAGACTAGGCATCCTGCACACGGTGCTGCTGATGGTTGGGTGATGCCAGGGTCTTGTATTTGAGTGGTTTCCTTTGTGTGAGTTCTCGCTGTTTGATACTCCCTAGGGTTAGTTCTCTGGTAGTCTAAGGTCTTGGAGTCAGTGCTCCCACTCCAAAGGCTCAGTTTGCTTTCACTTGTGCTTAATCAGGTTTCACTTGTTCAGGGGGTGCCACTTGCAGAGGTCTTGCACACAGCACTTAAGACGAGTTCCAGGTGCAAAACAGTAGCAACCATACCTGTTCAAGATGGTGCAGCAGGGAGTGTGGGGAGATGCTGGGCTTCGCTTATTTATTTTTTACCAAGTAGTTTGAACCTCTTAGTCCTCTCCTTTATGTTGCCCCTCCCCCTTCCCTTTCCCCACTGGTAACCACTAGTTTGTTCTCTGTATCTTTGTTTCTTTTCATTACACTCAATAGTTTGTTTTATTTTTTAAGTTTCACATGTGTTACTGTACAGTTTGTCTTTCTCTATCTGACTTGTTTCACTTAGCATAATACCCTCCAAGTCCATTTATGCTCTTGCAAGTGGCAATTTTTTTTCTTTTTTAAGGCTGAGTAATTTTTCACTGTGTGTGCATGTGTGTGTGTGATCTTCTTTATTCAATCATCTATTGATTGATACTTAAGTTGTTTCCGTATCTTGGCTATTGTAAATAACACTGCTATGAACATTGGAATGTATGTATCTTTTTGAATTAGTGTTTTCTTTTTCTTTCTTTCTTTTATTATTATTATTATTATTATTATTATTTGGCTATATACCCCGGAATGGAATTGCTGTGTCTTGTGGTAGTTCTGTTTTTAGTTTTTTGAGAAAGTATTTTCCACAGTGGATACACCAACTTACATTTCCCACCAATAGTATACTTTCTTTGCTAAATATTTCTTTGCCAAAACAATTTTGGCATGTAGAAATTTGGAAATTTAAGTGCTAGTAAAAGAAGAATGTAACAACTTTATTTATTTTTAGTATGTAAAAAGGTCATAATATCATAAAGCTGCCAAGTGGCTGACTAGAATAGCAGTACATTAATACAAGTTTAGTCCATTCAATTGATAAATTGGAACTGGAGACCGAATAATTGGTGGCAGATTTTCTAAAGGACCATGTTTATTTTCAGTCTGAATCTGCATTCAAAGCACCTTTTCTGTGAGGAATAAATAAATCAATCACAGATATTGAATTCTTTTTTAGCACCATGATAACAAAGATTTCAAATGAATCCCAAATATAGTCTATTCATATCTCCTGCCATCATAACTAAAAGTTACTCAAAGGTAATATTATTGCCACCCTCCTCTGACATTGTACATGGGAGCAGGAAATCCATAGATAGAGGCTCTATGAGTTTTAAAAGCATGCAAAGGTGCCTTGATCCCTGGAGTTGTATCCCTCTATTTTTTTCATGACACATTTTGTAAACTGGTTTTAAATCACATTACCTTGTTTATGATTCTGCTACAATAACCTATTCATGTATTTCTTTCAAGACAAATTAAGTGATCTGCTTAAAATGACCCCCTTCTATTTTCACAATATACTCTTTTCCCTTGCTTCTCTGTATCCCATATTCCTTAATATACTCCCAAATTATCCTTTTCTTTTGAATCTAGAATGTTATTGTTCTCCTAAAAGGAATTAAACTGAACCAACCTACAACATTGATATGCTTTGTAAGATTACCCAAACCATGTCTTATTAGCTCAGGTTTGTTTGAGAGAAAGTGAATAGAGTGGGTCTGAACACACAATGTCTGAGGCACGTCGGGGCTGTGGAGAATGAACCCTGAAAATGAGTAAGAAAGGAAGAAACCAGCTTTCTGTTAGAGAATTACCAGCTGGCACCCAGACTCGAGTGCCCAGCAAAAGTAGGTAAGAAATCTGAAAGACAGGGTCACCTCAGCTATGGTTTTGCTTCGTTAATTACTCTTAAGCAATCTGTGCTTGGTTCAGTGTTGTTGTTGAAGTTCAAATATTTTAAAAAGTAGTCTTTAGGTTGGATAGATGTTTTACTTTCACTCCACCTGTGCTGATTCTCTTACTAATGAAATTCTTAGTTATCTGATATACTCTGAATTGAAGACAGAGCCTGATTACTTCTACATGCTTTTCTTCAACTTCTGATTTGGCACCATTCTTTTTAACAGAGCTTCGCAGAAAAATGACTCCCCCCACAGGACCCAATCAAATTTCCATATCAATTAAGAAGTTTGACAGCAGTGTTAACAGATTTCTTAGTTATTAATACAAGGACTTTGTTAGAGCAACTCCTTCTGCTTCCTTCAAACCTTTAGAAATTCTTCCCTCAGGTGATATTCAATAGAAAATTGAGAGAACAATTCAACAATTATCTGTACAGCAATCTTTTTCTTTCCTTTTTTAAAATAACAAACAAAATCAGAAGTTTTAAGATAAATAATGATCTTCCCATCTAAAACAATAGATATAAAATATTAAAAAAAAAACTTTTACATAAATGAAAGGAATAATATTTTGATAGGGTGTTAAAAAAAGGTTTTTTATTTGCAAAACTTACTTCTTAATGTAGCCATCAGTAGGTTTTCAGTTGTTCCAGCTCACAAAAAGTAATTCCTAGCAAAATAAATAGTACATTTGTTTTTGCTAATTTACTAATGTAAAATCCAATAAAAAATAAAAAGCTATTGTGAAGCAAAACCCAAAATAAAACTGTGGGATGCATTTATGTGGAGTTTTGCAAACTTAAAAAGCAAAAAAATTGCAAATCTAAATTTTGTAGTTTTGATATGAGTTTGCAACAAAAAATATGTATAGTGTTCAACCATTTATATGTCAGATTTAAAATTTAATACATCATCATTGTATACATGATTTGGTAACTGAATGACTGAAAATGACTTGTTTAATTTGTTTTTTTTTGGCTATGTGGCATGTGAGATCTTAGTTTCCTGACCAAGGATTGAACCCATGCCCCCTGCATTGAAAGCAGAGTCTTAACCACTGGACTACTAGGAAAGTCCCACAAATGACGTAAAATAATTTTATAACTGAGTTAAGCTGATATTTTATAGTCGAATGCTTGAAGAAGTGTTTGATTAAAATATGGAGATCTCAGAAAAATAAAATTCTCAGAGATGATGACTTCTTTCAAGAACAATTAAGAAGCCTTTAATATAGAGAATGCAGTATTTATTGAGTATTCTTGCAGAGGGGGGCTTCCCTGGTGGCTCAGATGGTAAAGAATCTGCCTGCAGTGCAGGAGACCCAAGTTTGATCTCTGCATCAGGAAGATCCCCTAATGAGAAGAGAAGGGAATGGCTACCCACTCCAGTATTCTTTGCCTGGAGAATTCCATGGACAGAGGAGCCTGGTAGGCTACAGTCCATGAAGTCTCAAAGAGTTGGACACGACTGAGCGACTAACACTTTCAAACTATGTTCTTTTAGAGAGAGAAAATTATTTAAGATAGAATAAAAATATACACGCATTTTAAAAGTGTAGTTATATTCCCATATTTGTTTTCAAGAAGAATTTTCCTTCTTGTTTTCCACATGAAATCTGTTGCCTGTCTCTAACTCTGCTCTTGACTTGACCACCTCATGGTGGTCATGCAGTCCCGTAAGCCTTACGGTAGACTGTTTTGCAGCCAAGAGGAGAGAAGGTGAGCAGCTGCTTTTAGAGCAGAGTCAGTGCTTCAGCTAATAAGAGTGTTAAAACCAAAAACAAGAATCCTTCTCCTGCTCTTCCATCTGTCACTTCGATACCAGATGTTTCTTGCTGCCAGCCCAAGTGAAAATCTATCCAACTCTACCTTAACTTTATCATCTTGTGTGGCCACTGGCAGTCTTAGCCGTCAGCTCATTTACTCTAACGGATATGCAAACCGCTAACAGAATGCTTTCCTTCATTTAAACTCAGTCTGAATATTTGCAAAAATATTTCACATACTTTAAAAGATTTCAAGGTGTGTGTAAATAATATCGGGTTTTTGCTTTTTTTTTCTTCTTCACTGTGAGCTGTTAGAGTAGAAATATCACAGTCCAGAATTAGACTTCCAAGAAAGCATGATTCGGGTTAATACACTGCAGAAAGTCAGCTTTGTTGGCAGTTTTCCTGGCTTTTGCCAAAGGACTAACTGGGTGTCCTTGGGCGAGATATTTAAGCATTCTTCCTAAGATTCCTCAACTTAAAAAATGGAGATACTATAAAATATAAACTTGGAACATACAGATATTAGAGGCTCCACAAAAATTACAAATGAGAGTTCAGTACTTATCATTATAACAGAAACTTTTCTTTAAGATCTAAGTTAATTCATAACTCTTGAAACACATAAGCTATGCCTGTGATTTCTGTCTTTTGATTTAGAACTACCCATTTTATGAAATTTCCATAGAGTGCCTAATTTGAATAAATTTCATCCAAGTCTATGGGACAGTTGCTAATTAATCATTTAAAATATTTTATGTCCAGGTTAAGTTAAAATGCGTTCGGCTGGGAAAGAAACTGGTTGAGTTCCTTGAGCAAAGCAAGCTCGTTTAGTGCAGAAATAGCGTTGCGGATACAGCTAGACCACCAGGAGCAAGGACCCTGGTGTGCTCTTCAGGGAGTGAGTGACCCCTGATTAATAAGAAGTTTGTGCTACCACAGGCTCAGAGTAGGCACAGAAGTTACAGACAGACAAACATCATGAGATGATATTACCCATAGAAAGGATTACATAACCCATATAAATTCATAAAGCTAAGTAACACAAGCGCAAACAGTCCTGAATCTTTGCTCATCTTTTATCAGTTTGACCACATCAGAGAATGACAGTGCTGCCAGACTAGAGTGGCAGCAGGCTACCTGGAAGGAGAAGGGGCTCCCGGAGCCATCTGGACCACCTGCGAACCAGTTGCTTCTCTGTTTATTGTTCACATCTGGGGTTGGAGGCAGAAAGGGATACTGTCTGCTTTAGAGATTGTGAGAGAGGAGGGGCCTAAGGAGAAAGGGGATATTGTTGAGCCTCTGTGGAGAGAATCTAAATCTATTTACTTTTCCTTTAGCAAAACCACTCTTCAATAAGAGCCATGAATTAAGTGGTCTTAGGACAGATTTTAAAAGATTATTTCCATGTATCTAGACACTAATGAAACCTTAGGTGTCTATGGCGGGGCTCCAGGAAGCCTCAGCTTGGGTCTGTGACGCAAATGAGGAGTCCATCAGTGAAGCAGCAGTTTGACCTCATAAACTGTGAGGAAAGAAACGGAACTTTAAAGAAGCATGTTATCTTTTAATACTGTCTTGTAAATTCCAAGCTAGTTTTCTTTATGTCTGTTTATTTGACTGATCTCTTTGTGTTGACAGACAAGATGTTTGTTAGACATATTCCTGAACCATCTGTAATCAATGGCGTTCTTCCGTGGGCAAGTCTTTCCTCAGGAAAAGTGTGTGAGTAGCACTGCCACCTATTGGTATGTATCTCAAACTGCAACTCAGGTTAGCTTAGACCCTGTGATTGTATGCAGAGTAGAATAAATTTAAAAACCAGACCGGCCCAGAGTAAGAACGCTGGAGGTTTTGCCATGATTGATTGAGTCCCCTAATTTTACTGCTGATGTGCAGAGAAAAGAGAGGGTTCTGCATTGATAAAATGATCCCAAATAGATGCAGCTTGTGTTGTCTTTGTATTAATAAAGGGCCAGAATACACACACACACACACACACACACACACACACACACACGCACACACACATACACACACACACACACACACTTCCCTGATGTCTCAGCAGTAAAGAATTCAGGATGGTGCAGTGCAGGAGATGCTGGAGATGTGGGTTCAATCCCTGGGTGAGGAAGATCCCTTGGAGGAGGGCATAACAACTCACTCTAGTATTCTTGCCAGGAAAATCTTATGCACAGAGGGGCCTGGTGGGCTACAGTCCATGGAGTCGCAGAGAGTCGGGCATGACTGAGGTAAGTGATCACAGCACACTCTCACACACACACAGAATAGACAAGTAGAGAACAGCTCACAGTCCTCTGTCCCGAGGAGCAGGGTGAAAAATGCAGAACAAACACGAAAGCACAGGCATTCAAGACATTTTGCCCAGTCATTGCTATTGAAAGAAACAAAATACAGTTTTCAAAATAAACAGCAATCTGAGAATAAAGAGATAATGTATTTGATAAAACTATTCTAATTTTGAAAAAAAATGAAATTTATTTTTTAACTAAAAAGAGTCATTATGTTTATTATAATAGTTATTCCTCCTTCCCTGAAAAAGAATCAAGCTTTCTTTCATGGTTATAGCATTTTTCTTTTTTTTCTCTTGAAACCAACATGCCAGTCTTTAACCAAAAACTGACATTGTATACTCTGTGGTTCAACAAGAAGGAGGTCATGAAATGATATACATTAAAAATTAACTCTGTGGGGAAGTTTTCAGATGTCATATTACAGGAAATAATCTAAAAACTACAGGCTATGGGATTCCAAGCTGGAGAAATCGTATAATACAGAACAAGAAGTTGTTCTTGCTATAAACTTTTTTCATACCTTATGAATCACATATGTAGTGCCATTACTAATGGCTATTGAAATCATTTCCTGGGGGAACTCCTTTACTCACGCCCTTTAGACACACTTTGATCCTACAATCAAAACCTCTCTCTCTTGCCTAACTAATGAACTACAAAACCTGAATGTGATGTGATTTATCTTAGGTCTAAACCTGAAATTTATGATGCGAAAAGCTGACATTATCTTGCTACCTGAAAGAATGCATTCACTTTTCAAGTTTGGTTTTTGCTTAAGCAAGAGAGCTCCTTGATATATCCAATGCCACATGGGCAAAGCACTTATTTTCAAGCTAGCAAGTTATTACTAAGCATGTGTTTATTTTTCTCACTGTACTTTACAGTGAAGGTCACCACAAATATAGACCACATCAGGACATTTTAAGAAAGTATTTGGAGCCACTTAAAGTCAATGGTATACCACAGAATTATGTGAATTCCTGTGGGATCCCACCTTACAGCAGTCAAGTTTGTGGTTTTTGCAAATTCTGGAAATAAATGGATGCCTCGTTGGCATTTTTATTTTTTTTAATTTTTTTTTCCTTTTTTTAAAAATTTTTATTAGTTGGAGGCCAACCATTTCACAACATTTCATTGGCATTTTTAGACGTCCACATTACACAAGGCAAGAACAATTCAAATATGACTTAATTGGCAAGAGTCAAGGAACAGCTAATACTCCTTTTCACCAGAATTTTCTTGGAAAAGTAAGTTCTTTTCTAACCTTGGAATCTTAAGTCATTAAAATCATATAGCATCAGAGAGCAGGCAGTTGAAGAGCAGACAAGTTTCAAATCGTTTTGGTAAAGCTGCTCAGAGCTGAGTTTAGCGGCAAGAGATCCAAAGTCTCCCTTTTCATCCGTGAGTATTTTCTAAAGTTTATCTACAAGCACACCAGAAGCCTGAGGCATGGTTTGCTGGCAAACACACCATGGACAGCAAGGTGGTAATTTTTGTGGAAGGAACTGTTCTGTGACAGAAGAGCAGAGAAGTTATTTAGCCCAAAGGGTAGCAGGTAGGAACAGGACTCTCCAGGAATGCAGTCTCAGAATTGGCAGACAGTCAAGTTCCTAACAAGTCCAGAGAGAAAGGTCAAGAGGCAAACGGGGGAGACCTTGCACAAGCATTGGCTGAATCCTATGATGCGTTTATCACCGGTGCAGAGCCTGCTCAGGAAAAAAGCAACAACGTCCTCTCTCTTCTGTCAGAAATCCTTGCTCTGCAGAAGCAGATAGTGATGGGTTCTCACTGGAAAACAGGGCAACGCTTTTACAAGTAGCAAATTGTGATCACTTCCTTTGGTGCTTATTAGAATAACATTAATCACTATAAATTCTTGTGGTGTGACATTATTTCCTCCTGTTTGTTCTCACAAGAAAACCTTAAGCACTGTGTCACTTACCAAGCAAACTGGTGAAGAGGGGTGATTTATTTTTTGGCTCTTTCTGGTCATGACTGACTTTAAATGAAGACTCATCAAGTTGATGAAAAAACTAGACATGATTATAGTTTGACTGAACTGTCTTCAACCTTGATTCATGCACTGATATTTGCCAAATCACACAATCGTTTGCATTCAGATTTAAGTTCTGTCAAATGATTATAGCAAATACTCAAATAATTTAGCATTTCTTTCAGTAGCTAGTATATAAAAATCTTTCTGGCATTTAACAACATTTACAACATTCTTTAAATGATCATTATTTTCCATATTGCATTTTCTATTAATTTCAACAGTTTTCTCCTCCTTTCACTCCGTATCTTGTTTTCATAATGGTAGGACACAGTGTTCAAGGCATTAAAAGCAGCTAATGGTGTTACACAATTTTGGAAATTATAGTTTGAGAATTAGAACTAATGCTGGAGTAGTTGATACTTTTATATCATGGTCTATTTATTTAAATTAGCTGGATATTCAACTAAGAGAAATGTAAAGTTTAAACTACCTTTTTTTCCCCCCCAAAAGTGGATACCTCTATTCTTTCTTTACACAGATAACAGTAGTTTCATGATATTTTCTTGATAGGGGATACTCTTAATACAATTTAATTTAATATTGTTACCTGCTTTTAAGAGCTGTCTGCTATAAGCTGCTGATTGCAGAATAAAGTTTTCTTGTTACTATCTAGCTGTAGTGTTGACTAAAGTTCTTATTTGTGTATTTTATCTTCTATGTTGATGCCTCCTCATGAGATTGTCAGTAGTCCACTCTTGATTGGAATTTTTTATTTTGTGCTTTTTAATAGCAGATCATTATGCTGCTTGGGTAGCCTTTTGTTTTCAAAGCTTTTGGTTGCTTTATTTTTTTTTTCAAAATTGAGAGATTTTACTCTGTTTCGATACATACACAATAGCAGTATAAATTATGGAGCAAAATATTGCTCTTTTATGGGAGTTTAAACTGCTAGACATTTATGCCTATATATCCCTGATGTGAGTGTTAAGTCATACATGATTAGTTAAAATGTCTTTTATATCACCTTGCTAGTTATATAGAAGTCAATTATCAATAATTTAGAATATAAATAATCTTGTATGTAGCCAAGGAAGAAGCAAATGTCTGTAAGTAACCTTTGAGAGGTCAAGATAAACTTGTTCTGTAATCTATTTGAAAACTGTGTAATATTGAGTTTTATTCTTGGAAACGATACTGAGAACATATATGACTTGCTTTTGTCGAGCTTGTAGTCTATGGAAATGAGAAGTTTTAATGAATGAATAACACATAAGTAATACAAAATATGTAATTTTAGGTGAAATTCAAAGAATGATTAGGGGTGAGTTAGATGAAAACTAGGGAAAAAGTGTTCCAGGTAGAGGGACAATTGCTCAAAAGTCCCAAGTGGAAGAATAACACAAAGATGAGACTGTAGAATAAATAGGACTCACATCTATATATTTAGTTACAGAGTTATTTTTAAAATTGTACAGACATTCCAGATAGTTTTCCTATGCGCCAAACCAGTACTCACTATTGACGTCTTACATGAGTTTAGACTACCTAATGAATATAGTTAATTATTTGTTAACTAAACTTCATACTTTGTTCGACATCCTTAGCTCTTACACTGTCCATTTTGTGTTCCAGAATCCTACCCAGGGAGCCACGTTACTTTGTCTTGTTTCCTTAGATTCTTCTTGGATGTATGGTTTCGCAGACCCTCCTTATCTTTGACGACCTTATCAGTTTTGAAGAGGACTACTCGGGTGTTTTATAGACTGCTGTCTACTGTAATTTTTCTGATGTTTCTCTCGTGCTTAGACTGGAGTTACGGTTTGGGGGAGGGAGATTACAAAAGCTAAGTGCCATTTTCATCGCATCGGGTCGTGGGTGTACACTCAACATGATCTATGACTTTGTACCTCACTGAGGCAGTTTTGGCAGTTTTTTCCACTGCAGAGTTAGTTATCTTGCGTGAGCCCTCTTTCTATGATGGAGAGGATGCAGGATGTCCCTATGTGCAACTCACTTGAGGAGTAAAAGTTCTACCTCCTGAAGAGCAGGGTAGCTGCATAAATTTTTCTGCTTAAGAAATTTGTTTCTGTTCTTGACTAGTTTATTTAGTCAGTCATTCATTTATATCCGTAAGGACTTGTGGCTGTTTATTTTTTACTTTGGGTTGCAGCCCAGCTCTGCGTTCCTTCTCAGACTGGTCCAGTGTTGTCCGTCAGGACTTCTGTGCCCCTCTGACATGCCCCACCATGTGGGGTTTTACTTTGGGGAGAGCCAGCACTTCCTTACTCTGTGTCACCACAAGACACTCGAGGCTTATCCTGTGAAATTCCTGCCCCAGTGCGAGCACAAACCATGTCTCTGAAGAGCCCTGGTTCCTTTTATGGGAGAAAGTACTAGAAAGCAAGATCTGGGCACCTGGTGTGGTCATTGCTTCTGGTTTGCCATTTATTTTAGGTCTTCTCAGCTGCCAGTGGAAAGAAATATATGTGTGTGTTCTAGTGAATGGGAGAAGGGGACAACAGAGGATGAGATGGTTGGATGGCATCACCGACCCAGTGGACATGAGTTTGAGCCACCTCCAGGAGATAGTGAAGGACAAGCAAGCCTGGTATACTGCAGTTGATGGGGTCGCAGAGATGGGACTAGACTTAGCCACTGAACAACAACAAACAGCAAATTCTAATGCATGTGAATACATACCTATCAGTATTTATACAGGTGATCACCTCTGTGTATTTTCAGCTGAACATGAGGTTATAGTGATGTCATCATCTCTGATCCATTAGTTTATGCATCATTCTAATGTCCTCTGCTTGCTCATCTGTAAGTTCTCACTCCAACTAAGAACCTGACTGCCTCCACCCATTTACAGAGGTGTTCGATTCCGATGTACATGTATAACAGCATAGGAGCTGTTAAACTGTACCCTCATGGGAAGTAATATTATCAACTAGAGTAGAATGCCTGTGTGCGACAGTTTGTCCCCTTTAAGCTTTGGTTGTTTAGTTGCTCACTCGCGTTCACCTCTCATGTGACCCCGTGGACAGTAGGTGCCGGGCTCCTTTGTCCATGGGATTTCCTAGGCAAGAGTACTGGAGTGGCTTGCCATATCCTTCTCCATTAAGCTGAGAGATTCTACCTAATTCCAGTTACTTAGGTCAGCATCTTTCTTCCCCCACCCCTACATTACCACTCCAGTGAAGTAATTTCATGTATTATAATACAGTTGGATTCTCTTCTCATATTCTGCATTTATTTCTGGGGCCTCCAGTTTCCTATTTTCTAAAAATGTGCATACATTAACATTTATTCTTCACACTATTAAATTTTATCAATTTTAACAAATGTATGATGTTATCCATCTACCATTACCATGTTATCCATCTATCTACCATAATATCAGACAGAATAGTTTCACTGTCCTAAAAATCCATGGTGCTTTGCTAATTCACCTCTCTTCTTCCCTCCTGGCAACCATTGATCTTTTTACTATCGCTGTAGTTTTGCCTTTTACAGATGTCACATAATTGAAATTATACAGTCTATAGCCTTTCAGACTGGCTTATTCTACTTAGCAATATGCATTTAACTTTCCTCTATGGCTTTTTGTGCCTTGATAACACATTTCTTTTTATCACTGAATGTTATTTTATTGCATGGATAACACACTTTGTTTATCCATTCACCTTAAAGAAGGACTTTTTGTTTGCTTTCAGTTTTTGGCAATTATGAATAAAGCAGTTATAGTTATTCATACTTAGGTTTTCATGTGGATATGTTTTCAGATAAAATCGATATATATCTAGGGGCACAATTAGTGGATGGTGTTGTAAGACTATGCTTAGCTTTATAAGAACTTGCCAAATTGTCTTCTATACATTTTTGTTCATCTGACCGCAAAATGAATGAGTATTCCTGTTGCTGTGTAATCCTCATGGTCATTTGGTAATGTGAGTTGTTTTTAGATTTTAGCTATCATAATAGATGTGTAATGGCATCATATTGTTGTTTAAAATTTTGATTTCCTAATGGCAGGGTATTGAGTATCTTTTTGTATCTTTATTTGCCATCTTTTTGAAGACTCTTCAGACATTTTGTCTGCTTTCAAAATTGTTTTTTTTCTTATTGTTGAGTTGTAAGAGTTCTTTGCAGAGTTTGGATACGTGTCCTTTATTTGATTCCTGTTTGGTGTGTGTTTACTCCTGATCTCTGCCTTGTCTTTTCACTCTCCTGATAGTGTCTTTTGCAGAGCAGAAGTTGTAACTTTTAATAAGATTCAGCTTAACAATTTTTTCTTCAGTTGATTATGCTATCGCTGTTGTATCTGAAATCTCCTTGCTAAGGTCAAGGTAACATAAGTTTAAAACAAAAATGAACTTATTTTCTAGAGTAATTTTAGGTTCACAGCATGATATAGGGATTGCCCATACACTCCCTGCCCCGACACCCACATACTCTCCCCTATTATCAGTAACCCCCCCGAGTGGGACGTTTGTTACAGCTGATAAACCTATACTGACACATCCTTATCATCCGAAGCTCATAGTTTACATTAGGATTCACTCTTAGTGTTGTACATTCTCTGGAGGTGGACAAATGTGTAGCGACATGTATTCCACATTATAGTATCATGCAGAAGTTTTACTGCCTGAAGAGTCCTCTGTGTTCTACCTATTCATCTCTCCATCCTCTTTAAGGCCTGGCAACCACAGATCTTTTTACTGTCTCCATAGTTTTGCTTTTGCAGGATGTCATTTGGTTAGAATCATTCAATATATAACCTTTCAGATGGGCTGTTTAAGTTTTTAATTGGAGAATAATTGCTTTACAATGTTGTGTTGGTTTCTGCTGTATATCAAGGTGAATCAGCTGTATGTTTATATGGATCTCAGCCCTCTTGAGCCTCCCACCCTTCTGTGTCAGCACAGAACTTCGAGCTAAGCTCCCTGTGTTGTCCAGCGCTTCCCACTAGCTGTCTGGTCACACGTGGTAGTGTATGTCAGCGCTCCTCTCCCCGTGTGTCCCACCGTCTGCCTCCCCTGCCGTGTCCACAGGTCGGTTCTCTACATCTGCATCCCTATTCCTGCTCTGCAGATAGGTTCACCAGTACCATTTGTTTGCATTCCATATATATGCAATATATGCATTAATATATGACATTTGCTTATCTCTTTCTGACTTACTTCACTCAGTATGATACTCTGGGTTCATCTACCTCAGTATAACTGACTCAGTTGACTTTTTCACTTAGGAATATGCATTTAAGGTTACTCATATCTTTTCCTGGCTCAGTAGCTCATTTCCTTTTAACATTGAATAATATTCTAGAGTTTGAATATACTGCAATTTTTGTATCCATTTGCCTACACATGGCAGGCCACTTCAGTAATCTTACTTGGGAAATCCCATGGCCAGAGGAGCCTGGCGGGCTGCAGTGAATGCGGAGTTAAACACGCCTGAGCGTGTGCGTGCACACACACACGCTCATTACCTGCTGAAGGACTTCCTGGCTATTCCCAAGTTCTGACAGTTATGACTAAAGCTGCTGTAAACATCTGGCCGCAGGTTTTAGTGTAGACATAAGTTTTCAGTTCTTTTGGATAAATCCCAAGGAGCATGATCCTGGGCTGTTAGGCTAAGAATATGCTTAGCTTTGTAAGAAACCACCAGATTGTCTTCCAAAGTGGTCATACCATTTGTATTCCCACCAGTATAAGTGACAGTTCCTGTTGCTCCACATCCTTGCCAACCTTTGGTCCACCTTCTGAATTCTGACCATCCTCATAGGTGTATAATGAAGTCTGTTTGTTGTCTCAATTTGCATTTCCCTGTTGACATATGATGTGGAGCCTCTTTTTATATACTTATTTGCTGTTTGTATATTTTGGTGACATGTCTGCTAAGATCTTTGACCTCATTTTTAATCCAGTCTTTTGTATTGTTAAAATTTGAGAATACTTTGTATGTTTTGGATTACAGTCCTTTATCAGATATGTTTTTGGCAAATACTTTCTCCTGGTATTTATTTTTCTCCTTGTTTATTTTTTTATGTTCTTGAGTCACATAGATTGTTCTCTTACGTTTTCTTCTACAAGTTTTCTAGCATTTTGTTTTACATTTGAGTTGAATGTCCGTTTTGTTACCTTTTGTGAAAAGTGTAAGATGAGTGTCTAGATTTGTTTTTTGCACATGGTTGTTCAATTATTCCAGCACCATTTGTTGAAAGACTATTTTTCCTCTATAGAATTGCTTTGTTCTTTTTTCAGTAATCAATTTTTTGTATTTGCATACAAGTTAAGCAATATTATTGAGCTATAATTTCATCTCATAAAGTCCTCTGGAGTTAAGTGTACAATTTAACAAATTTTATAAATTTATAGGCTTATGCGACAGTTACTATAATCAGTTTTAGAACTTTTCTTTCATTTTAAAAGGATGTCCTGTGCCCATTTTCAGGTAATGCTCACCCTTACTCCAGCCCTAGAGAACCGCTAACCTAATCTGCCTTCTGTCTCTATGTTTGCCGTTTCTTGCTAGTATGACTATTTCCGCACAAGTTTTTGTGTTTAGGAATTTGTTTAATTTCTTCGGGTAAATTCCTAAGAGTAGAATGGCTGGGTCATATGATATAGATTATATTGTTATCGCTTGCTTTTTGATCATTGTCATTCTAATAGACGTGAAGTAGTTGTGGCTTTAATTTGAACTTCCTGATTGACTAATGACATTTTAGGGAAGCTTCTTTTTATATGTTTATCAGTCTTCCACATGTTTTATTTAGTGAATGTCTTGTAATTGTTTATTCAGTTTTAACTAAGTTGTTTATCTTCTTCTTTTAGATATGTAAGAGCCTTTTATATATCTTGGAAACCAGTCCTTTATCAGATACGTGTGATTAGCAAGCTTTTTCTTCCTGTATGTAGCTTGTCTTCATTTCCTGAAGGTGAATTTTGAAAGCATAAATATTTTAAATTTTGACAAAGATCAATTTATCTTTTTTATTTTCTTTTATGGATTCTGCTTTTAGGGTTACATCTAAGAAATCTTTGCCAAGCCCAAGCTCATAAGAAATTTCCTATGTGTTTTCTTCTAGAAATGTTATCATCTCAGCTTTTACATTTAGGTCTGAGCTCCGTTTTCAGTTAGTGTTTGAGTATTGTGTGAGTAAAGTGTCTCAATTCCTCTTTTCGTCTGGTGTTATCCAGTTGTTCCAAAGCTTTTCATTGCAAAGATCATCTTTTTGTTAACTACCTAACATTTTTCTCTCTGAATTGGTGCCTTTGTCACAGTTAATTGATCTTGTATGTAAGAGTTTATTTTTGGGCTTTCAAGATTATTTTATTAATCTTTATTTTTATACTTCTTTCAGTACTACATATTCTTGATTAGAAGTGCTTTGCAAAAGTGTTGAATTCAGTAAGTGTAAGTTCTCTAACCATGTTTTTATTTTTCAACATTATGTTGACTCGTGGCCTCACCAAATTAACCGTCTTCAGAGCTCTGTGTCTCAGTGACCATACCGTTCTTGCAGTTCTCAGACTGAAACCCTACAGTCATCTTTGTTTTCTCTCTTTCTCTAACACTTCATGAATAGGGCCTAGAGCGTAAAGAAAGAATGCTTTAGATTAAATAGCAACTAAAATGGTTCCTGCAGAAGGGGGTGTGGCTCCCATACGGGTGGTAGCGTTAGAGATGTAAAGATGAAAATATGCTTTAAAGCATATTTTCAGTGTTAGAGCCACCATACTTTTGTAGTGGACTGAATATTTAAAAATTGAAAGTTGAACATACTGACTTCCTGGTCTGACACCACTCAGCAACTCCCTACCCGGAGTTAAAACAAAAATCTCTATGTTGCCTGTAGTGCACTGCATAACTTGGGGTTTTACTTCATCTCTGAGCATGTTCTACTACACTGCCAGTCTTTCTTCACTTTGTTTTGACCACTTGGACCCTCTCAAACACACACTGCTCCCAGCTCCCAGCTCTTCAATTATGCCTGGCCATGGAACGTATTTGTTGATGAATACATTTAAGAGATTGTTTATTAAACATAACCATAAGCAGTATTAATTTATTTGTATACCATGTGGCATTTGAAGCCATAAACTAGGGGAAGTCAAGGGAAGAAGAGTAAAAGGTAAAGAAAGACATAATAACAGTAGTAATGTATAATAAAATGTCTAATAAGTATTAATATCTAGCATAGAAATTGTGTGAGGAATAAGCACTATAACTCAAAAGCTAAAACTTTTATTGGCACCAATGCCCTTCTGCACCTTGGCAGGCACTGAGTGCTCCACTATTAAATCCCTGACAGTCACAAAATATCTCTGAGCCATTTAGTTCAGTCGCTCAGTCGTGTCCGAGTCTTTGCGACCCCATGAATCACAGCACGCCAGGCCTCCCTGCCCATCACCAACTCCCAGAGTCTACTCAAACTCATGCCCATTGAGTCGGTGATGCCATCCAGCCATCTCATCCTCTGTTGTCCCCTTTTCCTCCTGCCCCCAGTCCCTCCCAGCATCTTTTTCAATAAGTCAACTCTTTGCATGAGGTGGCCAAAGTATTGGAGTTTCAGCTTCAGCATCAGTCTTTCCAATGAATACCCAGGACTGATCTCCTTTAGAGCCATTTAGAGAAGGTTAAAAAATATTGATCGCATCATGAAAGCAAGAAAGGAGCTTAAAATGATTCAGGAAAAAATAAAATTTATAAGTTGGTCTAATTTTCCAATGATTTTACTGCTTAAAAAGTGACTTTGCTTATTTGGAGTATTAGGTTGGTTCTTCTCTCCTTTGCTTCTTGTCTCATCATAGCAAAGAATTGAAAGGACAGACCAGAATAGCCCAAACAGGCAAGATTTATTCAGCTGTACGCTCTGGAAATGTGAGAGCAGACCAACTCCTGCAGGAGTAGTCCTGCCCCCTTTTTGACTTCCTGTTTAAATCCTTTGTTCCCTCCTCTGGGAAGTCCTGGGGCCTGATTGTTTGTATCCTATGCAAATAAGGCATGAGCCCGAGACCAGTCAGGGAAGGGGTTGTGCCAGACTCATTTCCTGCCAGGAGTCTTCACTCAGGTCCTTGGTTTAGCCATCACTTCTTCTGACCAACATTTTGGGTGCCCCTTTTCCCTACTTTAACTGCCTAATGAGTATTCAGTTCAGTGAAATAATTCCTTTCCTAGTGCTGTATTAAGGGGCTTTGCCCAGGTACCCTTAAGATGTGTTATAGGAGAGCTTTTCATTTGTGTGACATAAAGACATTCAAGTTAAATAATAATTTTTAAATTAGCATAAATATTTTGCTTTTGAAATATGTATCGTGTTAGTTTACTCTTATTTTATGAAAACGTTTTTGAAAATAGTTTATGCTGATTATAAAAATGTAGAAAGAATGGGGGGGAATCACCCACAGTCCCACTAGCAAAAGACAAACACCATTGAAATTTATGTGTTTCATTACAGGTTTTTTACATAATTATATTCTTCTAAAACTCTTCAAATTACTTAATGTTTTATTATTAGTTTAAAATTATTATTCTTTGTATATCTAAAACCTTGCAACATTTCAATAATTTTTTAAAAAATAGATCATTTCAATATCCTATGGGATATGGTTAATGCCTTTGTTTATCTATGTACACCATCCTTATTTTTCTAACACTGTCTGTAATACATTTTATTTTGAATACTTTAACAAAAAATTCTCTTAAAAATAAGCCTAATAGAACATAACATTTGAGTTGTATTATAAAATATTTATAATAAAAAACTTAAGCATGAAATATATGTAGCTACTTATTCACAGGAGTTACTACTAATCTTTGGAAACTGTACTTAATTTCAATGTAAAATGCATTAAAGCTACATAGGTAAGTTAGGATCCCAAATGAAATACACAGATATTGTTTTAGAATGTAATTTAATTGCTGTTTTTGTCAAAACTGTAGAAAGGATTTAGTAGTTCATGACAAAAGTGAACTTGTATATTGCCATTCAAATTATATATTTTATTTCCTTTCTGAAGGGCATTCCACTTAAATTGGCATAATTTATTTACATATGGAAAAATGTGTTACCAAGCTTTTCCATACTAGAAATCTTAAACTTTACATTTATATATCACTCTCTCTCCCTTTAATAATAAACTTGTATCTTTGAACAAGTTCTAATGCTTAAATGATAATAGTGATCAAAACTATAGGAAATAATTGATCCCTTAAATAATTTGACCTTTAAAAGGCATCTTCAAGTCACCTAGTCTCATTATCTTCTTTTAGAAATCCTTTCAAGAGATTCCTGATAAATAGTCATCCAGCCTTGACTGGAACATTTCTAGTGTCTGGGACCTCTCCAATCATTCACTCCATAATTACTTATTCATTCTTCCATTATTCATTTATTTAAACATTCATTTATTTAAACTTATTGAATATCTGCTCTTTACCTGCCAATATGCTTGACATTGAATACACAAGATGAATAAACCTGGAGAAACATGAGTGCAACTAGGATGTTTGCTTTAACTAAGCTTATATATCTCTTGTTTCCACTTCTCTCTTTTCCTGATTATAAAAATGGTGGCTGTGAAGAATAATTCTGTTGTTTTTGGTTAAACATCTGTTTACAAAAATAAGACAGGATAAAAAGAATTAAATGTGAAACAAATTTGTTTTCCAAGAGATAATCCTACAAATATTAGGATTTTCATTTTGCTTCCCTTTCAGTTCAGTTCAGTTACTCAGTCGTGTCTGACTCTCTGCAACCCCATGGACTGCAGCACGCCAGGCCTCCCTGTCCATCACCAACTCCCGGAGTTTTCTCAAACTCATGTCCATTGAGTCGGTGATTTCATCCAACCATCTCATCCTCTGTCATCCCCTTCTCCTCCCGCCTTCAATCTTTTCCAGCATCAGGGTCTTTTCAAATGAGTCAGCTCTTTGCATCAGGTGGCCAAAGTTTGGAGTTTCAGCTTCCGCATCAGTCCTTCCAAAATATTCAGGACTGATCTCCTTTAGGATGGACTGCCTACTTCCCTTTACTTCCTTTCTAAAAATTGTACCTACAAACCCAAGTGCACAGACCTTGTATTTCTAAGCTAAAAATATCTTTAATTTCTTCATGTGACACAGTTCCGAGTAGAGTTACCATATTTAAAACTGCCTTTTGTCTAAAATTGTCTCTAATGTATTTTTAAGTATGGTAGCCAGAACTAAAAAGGTAACCATTATCTTTTAAATAGGATAGCCAGAACTAAACATATATTTCTGAACACCGAAACACAGTTTTCCTGAACACTAGTAGTCAAGTTTAAACTGCAGTTGTTTTGAGGGAGGGAGAAGATGAAGTCATGCACATGACTGGTTCATGTCAAGCTTGTTTTAGACATGTAAGTACTGTGTCATATTCATAGTACTGATGGAGTATTGAATAGCCAGAATTTTTATTATTTATTTATTGTTACTGGTAGGCAAGATTTTTCTTTATCAACATTTCCTCTCATAGTTTTAATCTTGTCACTTTAGCCTGTTAAACATTTGGAATTAAGGTTTTGGGATTAGATATACAGTTACCCATGCTTCCTTGACTTAAATGATTTCTAAATTTGATTCTCTTTATATCTTTAGTTATTGATTTTTTAAAAAGTAATGGAGTCAAGACTGTGGGCAAAACCTTCAAAACAGATAATAAAGCATTATAAAGGAAAAAGAAAAGGAAAGTGAAGTCACTCAGTCGTGTCCAACTCTTTGTGACCCCATGGACTGTAGCCCTACCAGGCTCCTCTGTCCACGGGATTTTCCAGGCAAGAATACTGGAGTGGGTTGCCATTTCCTTCTCCAGTTTTTAATAAATAATTAATCCTTCAACTTGATCATGAATTTTATCTTGGTAATGAAACATATATCCGTCCTTTTTATCTCCCAAGCCGCAAGACCACCTCACTATCCACATTTTTCAATCTTTACATGAAAAAATCTTCAAATATCTTGGTAACAACCTGAATGAATGTAATCTTTCCAGCATTTTTTTTCATTGTTTAGTCCAGTTATCCTGCTTTAAAAAGAAAAAAAACCCTCTTATTTGATGAAATTTCTTATGCAACCTTTACTAAATTATTATGATCATTATTACTATTAACTTTTATTTGTCAAGTACTGATGGACCACATACATCTTTGATAATCTGTTCTAGAATTTCACCAGAGATATATCTATATTTTATTTTCTTTTTTACTTCTTACTTAAAATTGACCTAATTTTCTCTGGAATGATTTCTATAAGAAAGCACATACTTAATTTTCTCCCCCCCCACCACCTTTTTTTTGGACTGAAAATTAGGATTAAATCATCTAATCCAATCTCATTTTTAAAATGAATAAATTGAGACATAGGGAAATACATTTATGTCAGTATAAATCTAATCATGCATTTTATTTAGTGAGGTCCTTTACCATTCGCCAAGGACAGTCCTAATTTACTCAAAGAAGTTAACTTCCAAGTTGAAGGTACCCTCGGAATTTCCAGATATGACTTTCCATCATTATGAAGTTGAGCGAATTTCATAACTGCAGTCAGGGGACTTTATGATTGGCCTGACTCCATCTATTCCACATAACTTACATTAATAAGAATTATCATTGGATGAGAAAGGGATAAATTGGATACAACCATTACATTAAGTATAATATACCAAACTGTTGACCTTATATCTATAATTGAAGGACAAACCAAGAAAAGACTGAGATTTCTATGGTATGAACTGAAGGGCAGACCTAAAATAATTGATGCTTCCCTGATATGAACTTGCTGTAGGAAATTTAACATTTTATCTAGAAATGACTTGAATTTTGCAGAGCTTGTTTCTGGAGGTTTCAAATCAGCATTCACTGTATCATATTTTTAACAATCAAAATTAAAAACCTGGGGCAATTCATGTTTCTCTTTCTCAAATAAATTGCATTTCTGTCAGCTGCGCAGGCATAGGATATTAATGCGAGTAATTTTAAAAAATGAAAATGCAAATAAAGCAAACAAAAAAGACACAACCCTTAGAATGTGAATTTTCTTCTTCTCTTTGAAAGTATGCTAGCCTTTGCAAAACCAAGCTCTGTGTTAGTTTGGCCACGTCTACTGTAGAGGAGAACTGAGGCTTCTCTTTCATTTTGAATCAGTCCAGCAGGGATTCCAGATCATTTGAAAGCTATGCAAGCTTTCACTTTACGTTGGTTTTAGAAATCTGGTTTGAAAAATTGTAATGCATTTAGAGCTGAGTGGTATTCATCCTGATTCTCAGAAAACTAGACTCTTAGTGCCTTGAGAGCAAGAGACTAGCACATAACTTCAGGATTAATCATTATATTCATATTTACAGTAACAGCAATTATTTGAGTGTTTCTCGGTGCTAGGTCTCATTGCTTTTGTTGAATTTTAAAATTTCACAATAAATAAGTGAATGCACTTCATTGTAAAGGATTCAGTCAGTACACATAAAATAAAATTCAACCTTGATAAAATTGTTTTCCTGCAGACCCCACTCCCTCCTTTGCCTGGTCCCCAAATTGACCATTGTCTTTATGTGGTTTATATATATACATATACAAATAAAGCATATATATTTTTTTACAAATATGCTTTATATAGTACACATGTGTATGTATGAATTATATATTATACTGTTTTGTGGACTTTAAAAAGTACATGGGATCAATTATTATGTATTTTTCTTCCAATTTATTTTTCAGTTTGACAGTATGGCTTTGAAAATTCTTTGGCAGTATATGTAGATAGACCTTATTATTTTAAACAGTTGCATTAAACCATGAATCATTGTTTACCTAACTACACTGATGGACGTTTAGGGATTTTCTCATATCCCTAATTATAAACAATGTATTTTTGCAGGACTAGAGTATTTATGCAGGGCAGATTCTAGGAAATGGAATTGTTAGATGATCAGTTCAGTTCAGTTCAGTCGCTCAGTCGTGTCCGACTCTCCGTGACCCCATGAATCACAGCATGCCAGGCCTCCCTGTCCATCACCAACTCTCGGAGTTTACTCAAACTCATGTCCGTTGAGTCAGTGATGCCATCCAGCCATCTTATTCTCTGTCGTCCCCTTCTCCTCCTGCCCCCAATCCCTCCCAGCATCAGGGTCCTTTCCAATGAGTCAGCTCTTCGCATGAGGTGGCCAAAGTATTGGAGTTTCAGCTTCAACATCAGTCCTTCCAATGAACACCCAGGACTGATCTCCTTCAGAATGGACTGGTTGGATCTCCTTGCAGTCCAAGGGACTCTCAAGAGTCTTCTCCAACACCACAGTTCAAAAGCATCAATTTTTCGGCACTCAGCTTTCCTCACCATCCAGCTCTCACATCCATACATGACTACTGGAAAAACCATAGCCTTGACCAGACGAACTTTTGTTGGCAAAGTAATTTCTCTGCTTTTTAATATGCTATCTAGGTTGGTCATAACTTTCCTTCCAAGGAGTAAGTGTCTTTTAATTTCATGGCTGTAGTCACTACCTACAGTGATTTTGGAGCCCAAAAAAATAAAGTCTGACACTGTTTCCACTGTCTCCCCATCTATTTCCCATGAGGTGATGGGACCAGATGTCATGATCTTAGTTTTCTGAATGTTAAGCTTTCAGCCAACTTTTTCACTCTCTGCTTTCACTTTCATCAAGAGGCTTTTTAGTTCCTCTTCACTTTCTGCCATAAGGGTAGTGTCATCTGCGTACCTGAGGTTATTGATATTTCTCCCGGCTATGTTGATTCCATCTTGTGCTTCTTCCAGCCCAGCATTTCTCATGATGTACTCTGCATATAAGTTAAATAAGCAGGGTGACAATATACAGCCTTGACGTACTCCTTTTCCTATTTGGAACCAGTCTGTTGTTCCATGTCCAGTTCTAACTGTTGCTTCTTGACCTGCATACAGGTTTCTCAAGAGGCAGGTCAGGTGGTCTGGTATTCCCATCTCCTTCAGAATTTCCCACAGTTTATTGCGATCCACACAATCGAAGGCTTTGTTGATAGTATATATATTTTATAGTTTATAATGTTCTCCCAAATTTCTTCTTCAAAAGTAGGAATAAACTTATATTCACCAACATTGAATTTGAAGGGCTGTTTCTCTATAACCCCACTGGCACTATAATCTGTTGGTTATTTTTTTTTTTAATCTGATGGTTACAAATTGTTATAGTATTGGAGTTTGAATTCACATTTCTTAGAGTATTACCATTGAGGATTTTTTTTAATGTTTATTGGTCATTTTTATTTCTTCTTCTATGAATTACTTGTCCGTAAATTTTATTCACTTGTAGATTACATTCTTTGTATTTTAAAAATTATTACATATTTATCCTGAATATTGTTTTTTGTTGTGTATGATAATAATGACACTTGTGGCTAATGAGCCCACACACCATTCTAAGCACTTTATGTGGATTAACTAATTTACTTCTTTCTGCACAACAAACTTGGTGGGATTGTCTCCATTTTACAAATGAGGAAACTGAGACCAGACAGCTGAGAAACCCTGCCCAAGGTCACAGTACCTGGCAGAGCTGGGTACAAATTCAGATAATCAAACAAACCTCGAGTCAATTATATTAACCAGCATATAATATCAGATAAGACATCTGGTATTATATTTGTTTCATGTAGTGGAATTTTTTCTCTCTGTCTTCTGTTTCTAAACAGAAGAGTTTAAACAGAAGGAGAGTTTTAATATCAAAAGTACACTGGTACTTTTGTTGGTACTTTATTATATAGAAGCCTGTATTTTACATCCCCAAGTTTTTTAGTCTTTACCTTTGCTGCTCTCCCCCTGTATTGCTTTAAGCTCTTCTATAGTCTAAAGATCCATTGTATATTTTTTCTAATATTATTATTGTTTCATTACAGTTAGAATATTTGATACATAATCTGTAAGTTTCTTTTTTACCCCACAAGTTAATAACCAGTTTGTAAACCCTATTACTGATTTTTCCATCCATCCTTTCCCTACTATTTTGGAAGGTTACCCTTATCATCCTTTGAGTTTGGACACATAAATCTGTCTCTGCATTTTATATTCAGTGGCACCGATTGTTTTTCCCTTTCTTGTAACAAATCTTTGCGTAGAACAGTAGTTAAATGTTAATCACCACCACAAGCTTATGATTTTTTAAAAAATATCTTTAATGGCTAGATTTTTACCTTTACCTTCCAGTCCTTTCTTAAAAAAAATTTTAAACTTGCCTACCATACAGTGTATAGATATGTCTTCATCTGTGTCTTCTAAACTCAGTTTTCCAAATGAAGCTTAATCTGTTTGATGAGTTTCTTGGAAAACATGCTAAATTTTAACTGAATTGATTAAAATATGGACAATGGACATCTCCATTACATTGAACTCTCTCTTTTTTTTTTCCATTTATTTTTATTAGTGGAGGCTAATTACTTTACAATATCGTAGTGGTTTTTGCCATACATTGACATTGAAGTCTCTTAACCTGGCATGAGGTGTGTGTTCATTTCTTTTTGCCTTCCTTTATGTTCTTAAATATAATTATATGACTTTCCTTATAGAGAACTCACAATTTCTCATTAGGTTTATTCCTAACTATTTTAATATGTGTGTTGCCAGTGTAACTGGGTATTTTTACTTATGCTTTCAAATTGGCTATTGCTGATGCTGTTGATTTTGGTCTACTTTTATTTTTTATCGTGGGTTGGCTGAAATCACTTATCAGTTTGTCGATTGATTTTCTTGGCTTTTCCAAGTAGAGTTTTTTCTTTGTTTCTCATTATTCTATCACTTATATATTTATCTTGTATTTTAACCTGGCAGAACTTCTGATACAGTGTTGAACAGTACTACTGCTGATAGAGGGTATTTATGTCTTATTGCTGGAATATTTTATGAATGTTTCTAATGTTTCCTAACAAATATTATGCAGACTGAATATTACTGGTACCTACGTTCGTCAACAAGTTTCCTCTTCTTTTTGCTAAATAATTGTTTTATTTGCTTGCTGGTTTGTTTGTTTGTCTTATTTAGGAAAGAGGGTGAATTCTCCCCTACCCCCAGTTTTATTTCAATATAATTGACATAACATTGTATCTGTTTTAGGTGCATAAAATAGTGATTCAGTACATGTATATATTGCAAAATGATTGGTGCAATAACGCTAGTTAACATCCATCACCACACAGTTAAAATTTTTTTTCTTATAATTAGAACTTTTAGGATCCATTCTCTTAGCAGATTCAAATAAGCAATACAGTTTTGCTAACTTTAGTCACCATGATGTACATTATATCCTCAAAGCTTATTCATCTTATAGCTGGAAGTTTGCACCTTTTGACCACCTTCACCCAGTTCTCCCACCCAACACCCCCTACCTGTGGTAACCACCAGCTTGTTTTCCATACCTGTAATTTCTTGTGTTGTTTAATTTCACATGTAAGTGACATCATAAAGTACTTGCCTTTCTGTGTCAGATTCATTTCACTTAGCACAGTGCCTTCAAGTTTTATCCATGTTGTTGCAGTGGCAGGAGTTCTTTCTCACAGTTGAATAATATTCCATTTTCTTTACCCATTCTTCTATTGCCCATTCTTTTCTTTACCCATTCTCCTGAACACTAAGGATGTTGCCGTGTCTTCACTCTTGTGAATAATGCTGCAGTGAACAGGAGAGTGCAGGTGTCTCTTCGAGGTAGCGGTTTTATTAGCTTTGGATATATACCCAGAAGTGGAATTTCTGGATTATATGGTAGTTCACTTTTTAATTTTTGAAGGAAGCTCTATATTTTTTTCTGTAGTGGCTGTACCAGTTTATCCCCACCAACAGTGTACATGTGTTCAAGAGGGTGGATTTTATCAAATAATTCTGTAGAATCACTCATCTCTAAAACTCATAATAACTATGGCAGGTCAGAATATGAAGTGAGATTTGAAGAGATTAGGTAGAAATGTAGAACCAGCCTTAGGAATACTAGAGTAAAAGGGAAAGTTCTTAGGACCCAAAGGAAACCAAGGAGAGAAAATTGTGTTTTCTCTGCCTTCTGTCCTTTCTCTCATGTTCCTGAGAATAATGATGGAAACTGTCCTTAAAGGAACTGTCATCTTAGAACCCAAACTTCATGCCAGTTAAAGTCAAAGCTTCTCTGATTGTATGTTTGTTTAAAGTTACAGAACTGTGAGCAAGTCTGAGCAGAAGAAAATATCCATCATTCTGAACTGCTCTTTGCATATTAATATGTCCTAATTCTGGTATTTCTGAACCTTGCCAGCTGTTTAAACTAAATGGATGAACTGCTGTAAAGCACATGAGCCAAATTTTCTTCCGGAACACCTTGGCAGCTGTCATGTAGATATAATGGCAGGGTTCATTTGGGGAGAAATATATTATTATCCAAAATTCAAATGTTTGGTAAAGATCACTGATTTTGAAAATATATTTTCTGCTTTATGATTTCTGCAACTAAATACCTTTGCTGTTTGGATGTTGTTGTGAAATATCTTTCTAACCATTTCTTTGTGACCATCATTATCCATCATCTCTGCCACTTTTGCATTTTTCTGTGAAACTCATGTTTTTTGATATTTGCAGTATTTCAATACACGAATGTTTCTCTGAAGATTCCTCTTATTTAAAAGTAATTTGTATCTTTATGTTTTAGTCAAACCCAAAACAATCTTTAAGAAAGTAGAATTTTTAATTACTACAGAAGAGTTTTCTTATTCTGTTTTAGTGTTGCTTAGCAGTAAAATTTTACTTTACTTTGGGTAAGAAGGTATTCAGTGACCTATTTTAGACTTAATGTGAAAAGAAGCTGATTATCCTGATTGCCAAAATTTATTAGAAGCACTATACAAGAAATAAAATTCCCTTGATTTTTTTCCATCTTTGACTCAATCATATCCTTAATAGTATATATTTTACAAAACAAGGAAATTAGTTCCTTTCCCAAGAAGAAGATCTCTCTAAGCATTCCAGTGTCTTTTGACTCAGTACTGAGTGCTAATGCCTGGAAATAGGGAACCTGGAGAGTGGAATTTCTACAAATATTTATGACTGTTGTACCCTCCATGATGTTCCTTTCCTTCCTGCTGCTATAAATTCAGCTAGAGAGCCTGATGTGACACCAAGTATCCTTTAATCAGAACATACTTTTGGGATGAATTTGCATAAATGTAAACCATTCCTCAGAGATTTAAAAATATAGATGGTAAATGTATGGAAGAATGTTTTGTAGTGAAGAGATTCAGGTTTAAAAACTAGGTATTATTTTATAGGTATTAATTTTGCATTTAAACCAATAATATCTAATTCTAGTAAAATGGAAATGTTTATATACTGCTGGTAGCAATAAAGGTGGTGAAGTCTCTTTAGAGAGCAATTTGGTAACATGTGAAGAGCGAAAATAATGCATACACACAAGTTCATAAGCCTCATTTATGGGTATTTATTTTAAGTAAATAATTCGAAAGTATGAAAAACTTGTTTTATAAAATTACATTCATTTAAATATTGTCAATCATGATTTTAAAAATGACTTAACAAATGAGATTTGGTTAAGTAAATTATGGCACCTACATGAAATCCTCCATAATCTTATTTGTGAGAATTTACTCACAGGAACTGTACTAAAAATATGTAATTGTAAAATAATCTTTATTGTGGTCTAACTGCTATACTGGAGAGGCAAGACTCATGGGATATAGTCAGATATCAACTTACCGTCTGGTCACGTCTTTCTTTAAATTTATGTTTCCAATTTAATTCAGTGTTCTCGTAAGATTTTTTTTATGTATATCTATTCTTTTTCAGATTCTTTTACTATTTAGTTTATTCCAGAGTGTTGAGTAGAATTCTCTGTGCTATACAATTGCTCCATGTTGATTATCTCTTTTATGTGTAGTGGTGTGTATATGTTAACCCCAAGCTCCTAATATGCCTCCCCACATCTTTCATCTTTAGTTACCACACATTTGTCTTCTAAGTCTGTGAGTCTATTTCTGTTTTGTAAATAAGTTTATTTTTTTCATTTTTTTTAGATTCCCCATGTAAGTGATATCATATATGTCTTTATCTGTCTTGCTTACTTCTCTTAGTGTGAATAATCTCTAGGTCCATCTACATTTTTGCAACTTGCATTATTTTGTTCTTTTTATGGCTGAGTAATACTCTGTTGTATATATGTACCACATCTTTATCCATTCTTTTGTCAATGGTCTGTTCACTTCTTGTTAGAGCAGTTCTGTGGGACTAATTCTTCCTATCTTCTTGGATGGCAGTTAGCTCAAATTCTGTCATTCTCTAGGCATTCTTAGATAAATGAAAAGTACTACCAATACTTTACAAAACATAAAAACAGTCTGTAAATTTAAGTTTAGAAATTAATTTTTTTATTTTATAAGAGTAATTGCAACTTTATACTTATTCAAAGTTATTATTTCTTTTTTTCCCTCATTTCCATTCTGAAATGGGGGAAGAGAGCCCTATTAGACACCTTCTCTTTTTTTTCATTCAAAATTATAGTACTTACAGAATTTTAACAGCATGCAAAACCATAGTTTGTTGTATAGTGATATATAACTACACAACATTGTAAAGCAATTGTATGGATAGTGCTCAGTTGTGTCCAACTTTTTGCGACCCCACGGACCCACCAAGCTCTGCTGTCCATGGAATTTCCAGGCTAGAATACTGAAGTGGGTTGCCTTTTCCTACTCCAGGGGATCTTCCCAACCCAGGGGTCGAACCTGCAGATTCTTTACCACTGTGCCACCTGGGCTTTGTAAAGCAATTATACTCCAGTAAAAAAAAAAAAAGACAACAAAAATTTTCAAAAAAGATTTCTTCTCTTTTCCTCCTTCACACATCTATCTTTCCTCCCCATCCTTCACACACCACCTTTTAATTAATAAAGGACACAAAATATGGCTTGTGTGGCTACAGCAAGATAGATTTAGCACAATAAATATTAGGAGTTATTGAAAAAAATATAAAATGTCTTACTGGACTGATTTGAAGTCATAGATACTCCTTGGGCTCATCCATCATAGAAGGCTTATATGGCTTCTTTGAAGAACCTCTTACCTTCTTACTTCCAAAGATCTCATTTATAATTCTCTTGATGTTGGTGAAGAATCTTTAATAACTGGTGCTGATAATTTTGCTAACCTCTGATGCATATGGAAGTCTTTCTCTTTTTTGACATTCTCTAGAGGGTATTTAAAATAATCCTCACATATCCTTAGAAGGAAAACTATCACCTTGAGTTATGCAGCTTAAAGGAGCAGTCACATTAAAGGTATCTTATCATTATTTCATTTAATCTTCACATCCTGCTGGGTCTGCATTACTGTTTCTGTTCTAAAGATTAGGAAAGCAAGAGTTAGGGAAGTACCTTGTATGTTCATATGTTTATGTGCAAAAGTTGGGTCTAAAACCAGATCTTTCTGACTCCAAAGATCTAGGTGTCATTAGAGCTCATTCGGCTCTGACTTTGCATAGGACTCCTGAAAAACCTGTATGCAGGTCAAGAAGCAACAGTTAGAACTGGAATTGAAACAATAGACTGGTTCCAAATTGGGAAAGCAGTATGTCAAGGCTGAATACTGTCACCCTGCTTATTTAACTTATATGCAGAGTACATCGTGAGAAATGCTGGACTGGATGAAGCACAAGCTGGAATCTAGATTGCCAAGAGAAATATCAATAACCTCAGCTATGCAGATGACACCACCCTTATGGCAGAAAGAGAAGAACTAAAGAACCTCTTGATGAAAGTCAAAGAGGAGAGTGAAAAAATTGACTTAAAATTCAACATTCAGAAAACTAAGATCATAGCATCTGGTCCCATCACTTCATGGAAAATAGATGGGGAAACAATGGAAACAGTGACATACTTTATTTTGGGGGGCTCCAAAATCACTGCAGATGGTGACTGCAGTCATGAAATTAAAAGACGCTTGCTTACTTCTTGGAAGAAAAGTTGTGACCAACTTAGACTGCATATTAAAAGGCAGAGACATTACTTTGCCAACAAAGATCTGTCTAGTCAAAGCTGTGGTTTTTCCAGTAGTCATGTATGGATATGAGCGTTGGACTATAAAGAAAGCTGAGTGTCAGAGAACTGATGCTTTTGAACTGTAGTGTTAGAGAAGACTCCCAAGAGTCCTTTGGACAGCAAGGAGATCCAACCAGTCCATCCTAAAGGAAATCAGTCCTGAATATTCATTGGAAGGACTGATGTTGAAGCTGAAACTCCAGAACTTTGGCCACCTGATGCGAAGAACTCACTCATTTGAAAAGACCCTGATGCTGGGAATGATTGAAGGCAGGGAAGGGGGATAACAGAAGATGAGACGGTTGGATGGCATCACTGACTCAATGGACATGAGTTTGAGTAAACTCCGGGAGTTGGTGATGGACAGGGAGGCCTGCCCTGCTGCAGTCCACAGGGTCGCAAAGAGTCAGACGCGACTGAATGACTGAACTGATCTGAACTTTCACAGAACTTGGTGTACAAATAGGCAGAACTGTTTACCTCTCTGGGTGTTAGATTCCTGATCTGTAAAATAAAGGGACTAGGAGATTCCTCAAGTTGCCTTCTACTTCATTCATGTTTAATATCACACTTTGGAATATAGTATCTTCACTTTTGAAACCTTTAAATACCAGGAGTCACATGCAGTTCATCGGCTTTCCCTATGATCAGTTGTATACCATAGCACGTTCTATTAGAGAAAGTACCCACCACCATGCTGGAAGCAATGCTTTCAGAAGGTTTAGTGGGTTCATGGCACTGTAGTGGGAGCAATACAGAGTACCAAGTGCAAGTCTATATTTAAGAATTCAGATATATTGGCTCTTAGCCCTTTCTAAGACATTCTTTCAAGTACATGGAGATGAATGAAGCAGATTGATCAAAGTGCTATCCTTAAGACTCTTTGTAGTATGATTGTAGCAAACTGTTCTTATGGGAGCATTCAGGGCCAGGTTTCTGTCATCTATATTTTATAATATCCACAGATTGAGAATTCTTTTTATTTCTTTTATGCATGTTACAAGCAGCTACAGTGGGAGAAATATAAACTTATTACAGTTTGAAGAAAGACCTTTCAAGGACTTTTTCTTAATGCAAAACCATTGCTGCATTAGGTACAGAATTAACACTATAATTATAATAAATCAAAATGTTCTTGCATCAGTTTCATTTTTAGGAAATGTTAATTGCATGTTGCTTTATGCTCTGTCTATATGATGGACTTTAATTAGATTATGAATTTTTGGTTTGAAGGTCCAACCTCAGGGTAATTAAAACACTGGCTGATTAACCATATTTTCTGAACCTTACACTCAGGAAATACTTTTGTGGCTATATTTTCGTGTCTCACCTGTTGTATGAATATATGATATTTTTTCCTTTCTTATGAAAAAACAGTGTGGAAAAAACAGTTGATGGTCTGCTGTTATAAGAAATGGTTTATAATTTGGATGATGATGCGAAGATGTTTTTGGTATATTGAGGGAGCTGTGTCCATCAGAGACAGAGGCTAGCAGTGGTCGTTTAAAATCCTGCCTCTGTCTGCCAGGCTGAGCTTGGGCACCAGGAACCCCTACTTGTGCCAGGCAGTGAAGTGTCACTTAACTGTTGGCAGAGGATGAGATAGTTAAATAGCATCACCGACTCAATGGACGTGAATTTGAGCAATCTCCTGGAGACAGTGGAGGACAGAGGAGCCTGGCATGCTGCAGTCCATGGGGTCACTAAGAGTTGGACATGAACTAGATCACTTTCTAACACCATACACAAAAATAAACTCAAAATGGATTAAAGATCTAAATGTAAGACCAGAAACTATAAAACTCCTAGAGGAAAACATAGGCAAAACAGTCTCCGACATAAATCTCAGCAGGGTCCTCTATGACCCACCTCCCAGAATATTGGAAATAAAAGCAAAACTAAACAAATGGGACCTAATGAAAATTAAAAGCTTCTGCACTACAAAGGAAACTATAAGTAAGGTGAAAAGACAGCCCTCAGTTTGGGAGAAAATAATAGCAAATGAAGAAACAGACAAAGGATTAATCTCAAAAATATACAAGCAACTCCTGAAGCTCAATTCCAGAAAAACAAATGACCCAATCAAAAAATGGGCCAAAGAACTAAACAGACATTTCTCCAAAGAAGACATACAGATGGCTAACAAACACATGAAAAGATGCTCAACATCACTCATTATTAGAGAAATGCAAATCAAAACCACAATGAGGTACCATTACACGCCAGTCAGGATGGCTGCTATCCAAAAGTCTACAAGCAGTAAATGCTGGAGAGGGTGTGGAGAAAAGGGAACCCTCTTACACTGTTGGTGGGAATGCAAACTAGTACAGCCACTATGGAAAACAGTGTGGAGATTTCTTAAAAAACTGGAAATAGAACTGCCGTATGGACTCAGCAATCCCACTTCTGGGCACCCACACTGAGGAAACCAGATCTGAAAGAGACACGTGCACCCCAATGTTCATCGCAGCACTGTTTATAATAGCCAGGACATGGAAGCAGCCTAGCTGCCCATCAGCAGATGAATGGATAAGGAAGCTGTGGTACATATACACCATGGAATATTACTCAGCCATTAAAAAGAATGCATTTGAATCAGTTCTAATGAGATGGACGAAACTGGAGCCCATTATACAGAGTGAAGTAAGCCAGAAAGATAAAGAACATTACAGCATACTAACACATATATATGGAATTTAGAAAGATGGTAATGATAACCCTATATGCAAAACAAAAAGAGACACAGAAGTACAGAACAGACTTTTGGACTCTGTGGGAGAAGGTGAGGGTGGGATGTTTCAAAAGAACAGCATGTATATTATCTATGGTGAAACAGATCACCAGCCCAGGTGAGATGCATGAGATGAGTGCTCGGGCCTGGTGGGCTGGGAGGACCCAGAGGAATCGGGTGGAGAGGGAGGTGGGAGCGGGGATCAGGATGGGGAATATGTGTAACTCTATGACTGATTCGTGTCAATGTATGACAAAACCCACTGAAATGTTGTGAAGTAATTGGCCTCCAACTAATAAAATAAAATTTAAAAAAAAAAGTAAAAAAAAGAGTTGGACATGACTTAGCAGCTGAACAGCAAGAAACAGAATTTCTAGTAAATTCCTAGAAACTTGTAGATATTGTAAAGTGGCACTCTAGACTTATCATTAGTTATCAGTTCTTACAAAAAGCAGCAAAGATTTATCTGTTTGAGAAAAGAAAAAAGACAAGAGGGGCAAAAAGGGGATGAACATGGAGCAGGTGACTATGACATAAAACACCAAAGCTATTTAACATTGTGAGAGAAAACGACCGTGAAGAGTGAGTAAGATTATGGACACTTGTGAAATCAGATGGGGGGAAAACAGCAGTGCAGTCTATAGAAGAGCAGCTGACAGAAGTGAGTTTCAGCCTGGAGGAGAATGATTCATCCAGACAATTAATGGATTACAGAAACTGAGACTTTCTCATAACTGACTGAAACCTTGAAAGAGTCCTGTCCTCATACATGTGGCATTGCTTTCCCTGCAACCTGGCAGAAACAGGGGCAGCCGCACCTGGGCCTCTGAGCCTCCTGACACCCATAGAATGGCAAACACAGATATTCCCCAGCTCCAGTACACCTTTCTTCTAGGGGAAGTGATGGTGCCTGGGCTCACCAATTCCTACTTTGCCACTTACTGTGACTCAAAACAGGGCGGCACCCCATAGACAGTTTCCTCACTGGTAAAGTGGAGAAAATATTAAAGGCTTAACAGGAGCCCAGAATTAAATCACAGATATGTAAACCCATCACCCTTGGCCATTCTAGAGTGTCAGCATATGTATCTTCTTCATAACACTTCTTTTAATAACAATAGCTCATCTCTTCACTTTCAAAGTGACACTGATACTTCTTCTTTGAGGCATTAATTTCCTAACAGCTTTACCTACCCCTTATCCTATGGTAATAACAGTCTTTCTAGAACATCAAGAGGGTCTATCCTCTTGCACATTCTCCCTTTTTCAAGTTCCGTAAAATATACCTTTACCCCTTCATGATTTGCACGCTGCTGATATTTACTTTAATTTGTCTCCTTGTATTTTAAACTTCACAAAGCATAATTAAAATTTTGTACAGTTGATATTTACTTGAAATTTCTATGTATTTACTCATCTTGCTGTTTTTGGTTCCTTTCTGTATCTATAGCTTTCAGCTCAAATTATTTTCCTTCAGTCAGGGAAATTTTCTTCAGAGGCATGCTGTTTCAGTTATTTATCTGAAAATGTCTTTAGCTTGCCTCCATTTCCATTGAAGGATTTCTGCTGGGTATGGATTTCTGAGTTTTCTTTTAGCACTTTGAAATTATGATTCCACTATTTTTCAGCTTCCATTGTTTCTACCAAGAAATCTGTTTTTTTGGTTTATGCAGCACTTTTTCTTGTGGTCTTTTATCTTTGCCAGCTTTTAAGATTTCCACGTATTTGAAGTCTAACAGTTTTAAGATTTCCATGTATTTGATGTGGGAAAACTTTGTTAAAATATATTGAGATTACTTGTTTAAGATTTCTTGGGATTTAGTATCTATGAATTGAGGTATTTCATCAAATCTGGAAAATTCTCATCTATTCACTCTTCAAATATTGATGGTCTTTGTTTTTTCTCACCTTCTTAAACTATAACCTTGTCATTTCTGTTCAGTCTTCTGGTACCATTTATGAAGAATTTATATTTTCTGGTTCTGCATCATTATTACCAAATATTATTATTTATTGCTGTGTATCTTAAATTTTCCCTATAATATCAAACCTGATTTCTTCAAGTTTTCCTGTTTATTCCTGTTCACTAAATCCATATGCTTTACCTTGCTTCTCATTCTCCTCAATTTCTCTATGGAATTCATCAATATTTACAGTCTTTGTCTTTCCTCTTAAAATTTCTCCTCATCCTGACTTCAAGAGAAAATTAATTTCGTGACACAGTCCTGTCTTTTTAATACCGTCTGTCTCTCCTTCACTTCAAACCTACAAAGTTTGGATGATCTGGAAGAGTTTTTCATCAAATTCTTGTTTTTTCTTCAGTCACTTCTCCCGCAGAGAGCCTGTTGCCTGTTCACCCCCCACCCGTCGCTGACTCGCCTGCATCTAGAGCCCGTAGTCAGCGGTGGGCGCCTGCCAGGCAGTGCTGTGTGCTTACGGCCACGGTGCATTCAGGCTCGTGAGTGTGCTGCTGTGGCTGTCGTATATTTTGAATATCACCCATGATGATTATTCCCAGCTGGCATCTCTCAGAGGATGAGATGGTTGGATGGCATCATCAACTTGATGGACATGAATTTGAGCAAGCTCTGGGAGCTGGTGGTGGACAGGGAAGCCTGGTGTGCTGCAGTCCATAGGGGAGCGAAGAGTTGGACACGACTGAGTAATTGAACCGAACTGAACTGTCGCCTCTCTAACAAGTCCTCATCCCATATTTTCAATGACCTTGGGGAGATTTCCATTTGATTTATTTCCAGCATGTTAAACTCAATTTGCCTAAAGCTAAAAATCTTTATCTCCACCCCCACTCATTTCCCACTTCTCTCTCCACATTTTCTTACTGATGTTCACATATCTCTTAATAATAGCACTGAATTTTAGATTTTATCCTTTTTTTAATTCTAAATTTGATGTATGGACAATTTTTACTTTTTCTTCTTTGTGTATTTTTCTGATTCATTCAACCTTTCTTTCCTTTACCATTGATGTACTTGTATCCAAGCATGTCTCAACATGTGGGCGTCTACCTGGATTCTGTTCTCATCTAGCTGATGTGCCAGAGCCTTATCAATGTTAGAAAAGTACCACGATTATAACATTGTTTCATATTCACAGAAGCCACTGTGGCTTAGAGAATACTTCTTAATTATCTGTATTGAAAGCCCAGTTTTGTTTTTGCTTTTGATTTCCATTTCATAAGAAAGAATACCTTTGTAAAATACAATAAAATGAATCACATAGATTAAAAAAATGGCGTACAAAATACAGTGCCACTTCCTAAGTTATATGTTTTAACAGATATAAAATTACATCATTAAATTGCTGTACAATTTTTATGCACATACTCTCAATTTCTCATCAAGGATGGTAACAGTTTATAGACTGGCACAGTCTACATATCACACATGGAGTAGACCACACTTCAGTCACCATGACACTGATTTTCTACTGTGCCTACAGAACAGAATCAATAGAGGATATTTAAAGTATGCAGATGGCCATACCCCTAAGAGGTAGTATAATAGGATCTCTGTGTGTGTGCCAGGGCATGGGCATTTTAGAACATTGATTATGATACTCAGCCAGGGCTGAAAACTACTGGCTTATGGAGAAAAGTGCAAACTTCCAATTCTCTATAACTGGATCCCAATTTGTCTTTTAAATATTGTCAAATCACTTCCTTCATATATCCCAAATTTCAGTCAGGCAGGATTTTTGATGTTTCCATCATTTGATCTGCTCTTCTTTATGTCTGCTGTCTACTCCCTGCCTTTTGTTCCACCTGGAATGTCCTCTTCCACCATCTCTACTATCAGAATCCAATCCATTCTTCAGGTGTCTATATACGGAGTAATACCTCTCATTATGAAATTGCAATGAATTGCAAATTTTAATTTTGCTGTCATCTAAATGTCTAGAATACCTTATGATACTTATGATATCATTTTCATTTAAATTTATTTAAGTTTATTTAAATTCTATTTGTATAAGCTTTATGATATAAAGAAAAAAAATTTATATTCAGGAGAACTGTGTCTGAATCCAAATGCTACCTCTTTCTCACTGTGTGACCTTAAGAAAACCCAGTAAGTTATCCAAGCAGAGACATTGCAGTAAGCATCCAAGCCTTCATCACAGGATAGTTGTTACAGCTAAGTGAGATAATGTATGTTAAAGCATTATCAATATAGGGTGTTATTAACTGCTTCATTAGGTTAAAAGCATACTTGAAGAAAAAATTGAGTAAGATAAATCTTTATATTCCTGCACCCCTAGGTAGGATATTTCACATAGTGAGAATTCATTATATATTTTCAATTGAGTGAATAAATAAGCAGATTCCTTACATAGTAAGATTTCTATTATTTGTCCCAAAAGGCCATCTTGCCCCAAATTATTTCCAGTAGCTTTTTGATATTGGTGTCTGAATTTCAACATTAGACATTCCGTGCCCCCCCCCCCCGATTAGCATTCACTAAACAAAGATAATTCATTGAATCATTCTTACTTATATCTTTATGTAAATCTCTTCATCAGATTTCTTCTCTGGGGAAAGGATCTAGTGTCACATGAAGACACGGAGAAGTTGTTACTGAAAAGATGGGAAGGGACTCTGAGAATACCAATGGATCATCTAATTCACTTAGCCTTTTGTTCATGAAAGGAATCTGAGTTATAAAATGATATTAATCTTTATTGATAGCTTACTGTGTATTAACTAGAAATGCTAAATCCTGTACATGAATTATCTTTGTAATCCTTATAAGTTGCTTATGTTAGCTACTGTTAACATAACATAACCAGGGAACCCATCAGGGCTTCCCTGAGGCTCAGTCAGTAAAGAATCTGCCTGCAATGTGGGAGACTTGGGTTCGATCCCTGGAGGAGGACATGGCAATCCACTCCATGGACAGAGTAGTCTGGTGGGCTTCAGTCCATGGGCTCACAAGCAGTCAGACACGACTCAGCAACTAAGCGCACACAGCACATCCACTGTTAGCCTCACTTTACTCTTGTGAAAACACAGACTTGGTAAGTTGGTGAAGGTTAAATGACGTAAGTATAGAGTTATGCAAGTAGTAACCAGTGGAGGGACAGTTTGAAACAAGATTGGGTCCAGGTCTTGGTCATTCAATTCAAGTGCATTTCAGAGCATACTTCTACTAAAACCCAAAGAATACTTACTTTTTTTTCAGTAATTGCCCGAGAACTATTTGGACCTAAAGTTAGGTGTGAAAGTGTACAAAACATAAAGTCCCTAAGTACACAGACCCTATATTATAGTGAAAGAAAAGTCAAGTAGAATTTCTTTTAAGAAATCTAAGCACAGAGTATGATGGTAACATACAAGGAGACCTGACTCTGAAACCTACCTGGGAGAGATGAGTGACAGCAGGCTTCCTGGAGGAGGCCACATAAAAGGCACCAGAAAGTCTCTAGTGCATAAGCAGGGGATTGGCAAAAAAGGAAAAAACGTCGGGAGGAATGGAGTGTCCCATACTGAGGAAGAATAGACAAAGACTTGAAGCGAATAAAAATATTGGCTATTTTGGGAGTCTAGTTGGAGATGAGGTAGTTCTGTGGTAGATTAGGTGGTTCACCTGCTATGTGGAGGCGTGGGTTCAGCTCCAGCCAGTGCACTGCTATCCGTTTCTGGGCTTCCCCATGGCTCACTGTTAAAGAGCCCACCTGCCAGTGCCAGAGACATGGGTTTGATCCCTGGGTCAGGAATATCCCCTGGAGAAGAAATGGCAACCCACTTAGCTATTCTTGTCTGGGAAATCCCATGGACAGAGGAACCTGGTGGGCTACAGTTCATGTCTTTGCAAAGAGTCTGACACGACTTAGTGAATGAACAACAGCAACAACTGGAGAGTATGGTGAAGGATTATAGTTAGAGGGCACAGCTAGTTAAAAGACAGACAGGAGATATAATTAGGGACCAGGGAAGTTTCAAAACCAAAAACTACGTTATGAATTACTTACCTTGTGGTTTATTTAATTTTAAATTAGGATTTCTGGACAAAGAGAACATATGCTTAGTTCTTCTGTAAAAATTAGTGCAATCCAGAACTTATCTCATGCTTCTACGTGCTGTAATTTCTAGTTGCTTTCAACAAGAGCCATTTAATATGAAACATTAACACTTACCAAAATAAATACTGGACACCAAACAAGTTCCATGGTTTGGATTCCTGATATTACTATGAAACTAGCTCTAGTGGTCTTATTCAAAAATATTTCACTGAATATTAAAATCAAGAGGATTCTAGGAATCTTAATGGGCACAACTGAAGAACAAATAAGTGAGCCTAAAGATCAGTTTATAAAGGATAACAGTGAAGAATGATGAGATAGAAAATATAAAAGAAAAGCTATAAGACATAAAAATAGAATAAATAAATTTTGAAAAAGAGTCCAGAAGAAGAGAAAATGCAAAAAGAAAATGTGAAGAATTAATAGACACTTTTCAAAATCAAAGAAAGTTGAAAGACTTCAAATAGATAGGACTTAGAGCTAACTGGGGGAGAGAGAAAGAATGAGGATAGCAATAGACTTCTCAATAGCAAAGTGAGAATAAGACAATGTAATGTTATTTTAAAAGTATTCAAGCATAAGAAGAGTGAATCTAAAATAGTATAGCTAAAGAAGTTGGTATACAAAGATAACCATTTAATAAAATTATTCTTACACATAAAAGGCCTCCAAAAACATTTACCATGAAATGGCCCTCTTTTAAAACACCTTTTGAGGAACAAAACTAGGAAATGCTGAAAGAGAAACAGAGAGTAGGGATGAACAAATACTAAACTTGTAAAAATAGTTAACTATTAACTAATGGTTACACTTATAAAAATAAAAATTAGATTGCAAAAAAGTATATTGACAGTAATTCAGAACTAAAATTCTACTTAATAATATTATAGCATAATAGAGATAAGACAAAGGAAATATTAGAACTAATCAAGTTTTTAATGTTAGAAAGAAGATATATTTACACATTTAGGACATCAATAAGGACAAAAGAGTATGAGTCTTTTGATAAATACAACAATTAAGACAATAGAGTATGTAACTTTTAAAGCAGAAGGAGAAAAATCTATTTTATTGAAAGTAGGAAAGGAGCAGGGAAAGTATAAAAAGAGAATAAATAAAAATATTAGATGGCAGAGATAGGTCTTAATACAACAACCATTATAATTTACATTGAAATTGAAATTGTGAAGTAATATGCCAGAAATAAGATCTAATTTCATAGTAATTACACCAATTAGTGCTCAGCATAAACTTCCTAATTAAAAGACCAAGACTCCCTAATTGGGTGAAGGAATATGTTGTCTGCAGGAGAGACAAACTGGAAGCAAATGTACTCAGAAAGACTGAAAATAAGAGAATGGAAAACATACACCAAGCGAATATAAATCAAAGAAGTTAGACATTTTCTTATGCAATTTACATAGTGCTGAATGACAGGAGTCAACCCTACAGCGAGACCAAATGAAGAGTCATTCACAGTAGAGATAGGAAAGAAATTAGCAACAACCAAGGGAGACACGAATGAATTCAGATCTAGGACCTGGGAGCATTGCAAGAACGGGGTTGCTGGCTTGAGAAGGTGGCCACTGGTAGAAACGAGATGGCCTTGATGGAGCAGCTTTGAGAAGGAGACATTGAGATCCATTCATGGAGTGATTATAATGGAGTATGTGGAGGCTCTTGGTTGCTCTGAGATGATCTGCTATGGAATATCTAGTACCTGTTGTGACTGGGGAGTAAGCTTTTTAAAATACAAGACTATGTATTCCTAAAGAACAAAAGACAGAAAAGAAGGTGAAAAAAATGAAAATAAAATGGTATAATAGGCAGAAGAAGAAAGGAAGTGAGCGACAAAAGGAGGATGGAAGAAGGAAATAAAGAATAGGTTAGAATCAAGAATGTGTGTGTGCATGAAGTCGCTTCAGTTGTGTCTGACTGTTTGTGACCCTATGGACTGTAAACTGCCAGGCTCCTCTGTCCATGGGATTCTCCAGGCAAGAATACTGGAGTGGGTTGCCATTTCCTCCTCCAGGGCGTCTTCCTGACCCATGGATTGAACCTTCACCTTTTACCTCTCCTGCATTGGCAGGCAGGCTCTTTATTGCTAGTACCACCTGGGAAGCATCACAAATAAGCTATGTCTGTTTCTCCATTGTTGCCCTGTAAGTAGATTCTTGTTGAGGTTTGACGGAAAACAGCTAAATTCTATAAAGCAATTATCCTTCAATAAGAAATTAATTTTAAAAAATTAAAAAAAAATAAATTATGGCAAAACTAAAAGGCAAAACCCCAGGGTTTTTCTAACTGATAAAATTATGGGTTTTAGTTTGCCTATAAAATAGCATTATTTCTGCTTTAGATGACAACAGATTGCCTTGCATGTAGTCCGAAAAATTTGAGTATTTGAATTTTTATTATTTGTTTATAGGTATATCTGAGATAATAAGACTTCCTTATAAATAAAATAAAACAAAACAAAAGAGAACTTGTTTTGATGAGATAACCAAAGCTGCCAACACCTGCCTTCCTCTCCTGGGGTCTACTGTGGAGCAGTAACACAGACCTTTACTCCGTATAACCTTTCTCTTAGCTGTCCTGACCTGTCCTGAAAGTTCCAGAGTGTTTTGTCTGACTGGATACTCCTCACAAGATTGTCTCTGGCCTTATTTGGCAATGTCATCTGTAATGACACCCAAAGGGAAGAAAATTCATAAAATTTTTACATTATGAATACCATGGAGGAAAACAGATATAAAGATTGACTCTACCAAGCTTTCCCTCCAAGAAGGGGATTTTCAGAACATAGATTATCTTTCCTTATTATAAGAAATTTCCGTTTGAATGCTGAAGGCAAAAGCTCATTCTAGAATAAAATGTGAAAAGTTAGCACAGAAAGTCTACCTGCATAGAGATAGAAATATCATTCCGTATCACTTTTGTTATTATTTTAACATTATTTTTTAAATAAACTTCTCATTTAGTGTGTAGAGGATAAACAGACACCTGTCCCAAGTTGTCTTTTTGCAACCAAAATCAAGGAAAAAAGAAAAGAACCTACCTTGATCTGCCTGTTTTCCATCATTGCCTCTACTCATTGAATTTTCCTTTTTTAAGAGCCCGTGGATGTTTTCAAGGTAGTAACTCTGAAATCATGACTTTTATCAGTGGGGATTATTAATACTAACTATTTAATCTTTCATAAAAGAATTAGGTTATTTTTTCAAAGTAAATACCTGAAAGTAAATTTAATTTAAAGTGGTTTTAAGGTTTTTATAGATGTTTCAGAATGCCATCTCATGCATGGAGGTAGATATTAAATGTGATATTTCATAAAGACAAATGGATGCAAGGAAGCAGGTTTGTCAGTAATGCTTTGTTGGGCTCTGCCCTTTTTAAAATAAGTTAATGACATTTGTTTCATGACCCATTTCTAATGGTAGCTTGGTCTTTCCAAGGAGGACGCCATTGTCCTAGTTCAGAAGTATTAGGCAGTCCTAGCATTGGAGCACATTAAAAGCAAGTAGATAAGACTTAAATGTTAAATACCTCACAGAATAAAAGGCCACCAATTAGTTAAAGAAATTATTCGCAGACAACAGATTGTAAAGATGGTACTTAAACAAATATTTTGATAGTAAAATTCTATTTTAAAACATAGTTATAGGGACTAGACTAAGTAAGCATTAGGAAGCACACAGCTTTTCTAATTAAATACCATCTCATTGTAGGTCACATGTTTCATGCAGATAGTATTTTAATTATATAATGGAAGTACATTTGTCTCTTTTCACTCTGAAAGCCACCATTTTGCTTCATCTGATTTTGCTTCACTTGGACTTGGATGTAAAATGTTTGGGAAGAACTAAGATTAATTCATTTATGATCATAAAATATTTCTGTATGTTTCAGGCTGTAAGTCAAGTGATTTTAAGGTCTAAGAATCAGAATCCTATGTTATCTTGCCCCATCACTCTACTGGACTCACGAGTTATTTAATATTTCACATCAAGAAGTTTCTCTTAAGGAAAATATTTAATTCTCCATCAGGGATAAGATTTTCAGTTCAATTAAACATATTCACATTTAGTGTTTTTCTTTTAATGTACTACTACATTGTTGATTGAAATGGAGAAGTATAGAATTTTTCAAGTAGGTGAAATAGACAAAATCAGTGCATGTGAATAGACTAATGAACAAATCAAGTAGTAACTGAACAACTATAACTCATAGAGAATGTACAGCAAGAGAATGATTCTCATAGGTGAATGTTAGGGCTTAATGCATGTAGGAAGTGGTTTTGAATGCTGAGAAAGATTATTTCCTGTGTCCTATGCTCATTTTTAGCAGCTGGTTATTCATAGTAATCCCAGATGATGTTGAGTTTCTAAAACACGAGTTCAGATATGAGGCTGCTTGTGAAGGTGCAGATGACATGCAGGCCAGCATGTCTAAAACAGCCTAGACACGGGGCACGTCCATTGTCTTACTCAGTGGTCCCTGGCATGCTTCAGATCTGTTCGCTTTTAGTATGCCTGTCTTTTAAGTAGGTCTACTCTTTCTCTTCCTGGGTATCCACTGTATCTCGAGGATTTCAGCTCTGTATTAAGATGGTGATTTACAATTCTGACACCACTACTTTCCTGTGACAAGACTTGTACGTTACATAGTTTATTTTGGAGGCAACATGTGAAAGGAAGGAGGCTGAAGAAGCAGTTCTGAGGTCATTTCAAAGCCCTAGGTGAGAGATTGAGTACAGAATTGAATTTAGACATGAGAAGTAAAAAGGAGATTGATCCCATAAGGGATCATAAAAGGAGAGGACTACGTAAACCTGGTGAATAATTAGATGTGAAGGAAGACTGTTTGTTTATGGCACAACCCTAGTTAGTCCAGTGTGAGCATCCTCGACTCTCGTTGCTTTGCTCTTTTAGCGACAGCCCTGTAGTGCAGGAGGAAGCTGTGCCTTCCTGCCAGAAAGAAAGAAAAAGAGAAAGAGACAGTGTGCTCCTTAAAAAGCAAAATGACACAGGTTCTGGCAATTGTACACATTACTGCTGTTGACTCCATGGGGAGAAAATAGATACAATCTTTATTCTGAGTGGCCACATGCCCATCTGAAATCCAGGATTTCATTAAGAGTAACAAACAGAAAACAGATGTAGGAAAAAAAAAACACAGGAAATTAACATGTGATACTGTATTATTAACTGATTTTATGCTACTGTCTGTTATTTGTTTCCATTCCTTGTTCAAGACTCCACATTGTGTTTAATTGCATTGAGTCACTTCAGCTGCTTGCAACACATTCTGGTAAATTCTCTTTTCATTTCTATTACAAATATTTTAAAATTTTCCTTATTATGGCCTCTTAGATATTTAAAAGTGGACATTTAATTTCCAAGTACATAGGATTTTTAAAGTATCTTTGATATTAATTTCTCATTTAAATGCTTTCTTATCTATAACCATTCTGGTTTTTTTATTTTATTTTTTATTTTTATTTATTTATTTTTTTTAAGTTTTTTTTATTAGTTGGAGGCTAATTACTTCACAACATTGCAGTGGGTTTTGTTATACATTGATGTGAATCAGCCATAGAGTTACACGTATTCCCCATCCCGATCCCCCCTCCCACCTCCCTCTTCACCCGATTCCTCTGGGTCTTCCCAGTGCACCAGGCCCGAGCACTTGTCTCATGCATCTCACCTGGGCTGGTGATCTGTTTCACCATAAATAATATATATGCTGTTCTTTCGAAACATCCCACCCTCATCTTCTCCCACAGAGTTCAAAAGTCTATTCTGTACTTCTGTGTCTCTTTTTCTGTTTTGCATATAGGGTTATCGTTACCATCTTTCTAAATTCCATATATACGTGTTAGTATGCTGTAATGTTCTTTATCTTTCTGGCTTACTTCACTCTGTATAATGGGCTCCAGTTTCGTCCATCTCATTAGAACTGATTCAAATGAATTCTTTTTAACGGCTGAGTAATATTCCATGGTGTATATGTACCACAGCTTCCTTATCCATTCATCTGCTGATGGGCATCTAGGTTGCTTCCATGTCCTGGCTATTATAAACAGTGCTGTGATGAACATTGGGGTGCACGTGTCTCTTTCAGATCTGGTTTCCTCAGTGTGTATGCCCAGAAGTGGTATTGCTGGGTCATATGGCAGTTCTATTTCCAGTTTTTTAAGAAATCTCCACACTGTTCTCCATAGTGGCTGTACTAGTTTGCATTCCCACCAACAGTGTAAGAGGGTTCCTTTTTCTCCACACCCTCTCCAGCATTTATTGCTTGTAGACTTTTGGATAGCAGCCATCCTGACTGGCGTGTAATGGTACCTCATTGTGGTTTTGATTTGCATTTCTCTAATAATGAGTGATGTTGAGCATCTTTTCATGTATTTGTTAGCCATCTGTATGTCTTCTTTGGAGAAATGTCTGTTTAGTTCTCTGGCCCATTTTTTGATTGGGTCATTTGTTTTTCTGGAATTGAGCTTCAGGAGTTGCTTGTATATTTTTGAGATTAATCCTTTGTCTGTTTCTTCATTTGCTATTATTTTCTCCCAATCTGAGGGCCGTCTTTTCACCTTACTTATAGTTTCCTTTGTAGTGCAAAAGCTTTTAAGTTTCATTAGGTCCCATTTGTTTATTTTGCTTTTATTTCCAGTATTCTGGGAGGAACCATTCTGTTTTTTAGTCTTCTAACTTTACTAAGGCTTTCAATGGCTGAGTTAAAGGTCTCTTGGTAAATGTCACATTTCACATGAAAATATGTGGTTTATTTTCAAATATCTTTTGATATTGATTTCTAACATAATTCCACAATGATAAGAGAATAGATACTGTATGATTTCAATACCTTTAGACCATGAAATATTTGTACATTGTTTTATGTCCCTGGATATGGTTCATTGTCTCCTAGTTTATATAGTCTATAGGAACTTGAATAGAATTTGTATCCTACTATTGTGTGAAAATTATATATATCTTAATGATGTTGAATTTATTCATATGTTTTCCAGGTCTACTATATTCTTCTACCTCTCTGTATATTCTGTTAATTCACGAGAGTTTGATATTGGAACCCCAACTAAAAATCTTAATTTATCTCCTTAAAAAATCATTGTACTATATAGTGAAACTATATGTAACTTTGTACTGTATCTTTCAAGTCTCCTGTAAATGTGTTATCATACTTTGATAATTAAAAAAATTTAAAAAGGAATAAAAAGAAATGGAAAACAACTCCCAGTTGTAAAAAGAAAGAGGTATCTCCCACTCCCAGTCACTCAGGAGTAGAAGAATGAAATGAAACGAATGCTTTCTTTGTTTTCTTGACCCAGTGGTAGAGAAGTTGGTAAAGATATAAACACAGACACATTTTACTCATATACACAGGTATATATATGTAGGTATGTGTGTTTTGGGCAGTAATTTATGGGTGAACCACTGTACACCCTACCTATACATTGATTTAAGTCATGCTTTTATAGGAAGCTAAAAAAGGAACAAACCATTTAGACTGAGTTATATGTACCCCATGAGAAAGATAAATCCTCAAACCAAACTGTGTTTTAAATTCTCTTTGATTTAAGATATCACATTATTTCCTTTAAGTGAAAGTAGAAATGGAGGAACTTGGGAGAGAGAACAGAGCTACTGGGGCATTACTATAAATATGAAGTGTTCATAAAACATGGAATTATAAGTAATATTATTTCAGTCACTTTTGAGAATATTGTTTCTTGATAGATCTCAAAATTTTATATATATGCCTTTTTTTCCCCTGTCATTTCACAGCTTCCATCCTGCTCTTATTTGAAAATGCAGCAGGTTAATTTTCAAACCTGTAATTAGTATACTATACATTCCACAAATATAATAGCAATCTCTCCATCTTCGTTTTTGCAAAAGTCAGTTTCATACATACCAAAAATGGAATAAACTAGGGCCTCTTTTCTATAGCTGTATTCTGTTGTATATCCAACTGAGTGCAACAGTCCTCGAGTTTTATGGCATAGTTACTGTTGTTGTTGTTTTCCAAACGCAGGTACTGCTTTGGGCCATTTTCTGCATGAGGAATCATGAAGTGTGAAACAGAAAACAGACTGAGTGGATCTCTAATGTTAGAACCCAGCACGTTTGGGAAAGTAGCCTTAGATATATTTCAAGGTAAATGTGTTTGAAAAAGATAGCCAAACTTTAAGTCCTGGGTGGTAGAGATAATAACCAGACAGGTCTCTTAAACATTTTTTTCAGGGAGATAAGAATGTTAATGAGGCCAGAGAGCAGTTCACTGATGGCATAATAAGTCATGCAAATACTGCACAGGAGAAAAGATGAAAAGGTGTTTAAAAAGGGGAATAAGATTTTAACCTTTGGGTTAAATCCTTTGAAAGGACTTCACCATTACTCACACTAGTGTTACTCATTTTTGACCAAGTAGCAGGACCAATAGCATTTGATTCTGCAGCTTATATTCCATCAGTACTGATATTGAATTACTGCATTTCAAACTTCAGAAATGGCATATAAATACATACTCTGGGTCAGTTTGGTATAAAAGATTTCAGAAAATTTATGACATATTACGGAGAGGAAAGGAGCAGTCACGTTTGGGTTTAGAACATCCATATTCTAACAGATCTAAATCAGAACCATTTTTTTTTTTTCCAACACAGAAATGCTTCTTCGTGGACATCAGGACTATCATAGTTTTTTATACCTGTATTTTTATAGATTGTAAGAAAAGAAAGTCATAATATTTGGAATTTAAGAAGTAGTCAATGAGATTGGACAGGCGTTTACATTTGTCATTTCTTTTAAAAAAATTTTTATATAGTATAATTGCTTTTTTTTAATGGTACAATGACTTTTTTTTTCCCATTTATTTTTATTCATTGGAGGCTGATTACTTTACAATATTGTAGTGGTTTTTGCCATACATTGACATGAATCAGCCATGGATTTACATGTGTTCCCCCTCCCAATCCCCCCTCCCACTTCCCTCTCCATCCCATCCTTCTGGGTCTTCCCAGTGCACCAGCCCCGAGCACTTGTCTCATGCAACCTAGATGCCCATCAGCAGACGAAAGGATAAGAAAGCTGTGGTACATATACACTATGGAATATTACTCAGCCATTAAAAAGAATTCATTTGAATCAGTTCTAATGAGATGTATAATTGCTTTTTAATGTATCACTTTCTTTTGTACAGCAGAGTGAATCAACTGTATATTTTCATATACCCCCCTTTTTTATATATTCCTCTTTTTTGGGTTTCCTTCCCATTTAGGGAGCATTGGGTTCCCTAATTTAGGGTTCCTTCCCAACCATGGGGCTTTGAGTAGAGTTCTCTGTGCTATAGAGTAAGTTCTCATTTAGTTATCTATTTTATGTGTAGTATCAATAGTGTATATATGGATTTGTCATTTCTAAAGTCTATTTGGGAAGTCCTTTTAGGATATATCTATTTTTTATCTGATAATTTGATCAGTAATTATACTTTGTAATTCTAGTATCTACCTCTTTCTTGCCTATTTGTAAAACAAGTTTTGTATGCAGATGATGACCCATGTATATGAAAGCATTTTATAAACTAGATTCCATCTGAGCATGAATTAGTCATTTTTGAGCAGATACTGAAGAAGTTAAGTCTTGCACAATAAGAGGACAGAAACTGGACCCATGTACTCTTGTACACAGGTAAAAGTGTAACACTGGATATCAAAGCAATCTAATCTAGATTTCCCTTTCTTCAAAATTAAAAGGTAGTTGAATTAAATTAAAAGATGGGCTGCCCAGGTGGCGCTAGTGGTAAAGAACTTAACTGCCAATGCAGGAGATGTAAGAGACGAGGGTTCTATCCCAGGGTCCAGAAGACCCCCTAGAGAGAGGCTTGGCAACCCACTGCAGTATTCTTGCCTGGAGAATCCCATGGACAGAGGAGCCTGGCGGGCTACAGTCCATAGGGTCACACAGAGTTGGACATAACTGAAGCAGCTTTAGCGTGCATGAGTTAATGATCTCTAAGAATTCTTTTCATTTTTAATATTCAGATGCTAGAACAAGTAAATCATTGGAAGTTCAAATAGCAGTGAAGTGAAATGCTTCAAAAAACCATAGCAAAGTCAGCCGTAGAAAGAAATGAAGTACTGATACATGCTACAACATGGAGAACCTCAAATGCTCTGTGCTGATGAAAGAAGCCAGACACAAAATACTCCATTGCTGTGCAGTTCCATTCCTGTGAAATGTCCAGAATAGGCAAATCCATAGAGACAGGAAGTGGATCAGTGAGTTCCCAGGGCTGGGAATAGGGAGCAGGGGACTAGAGAGTGATGGTTTCAGGATCCAGGGTTTCTTTGGGGAGTAATGAAAATATTCTAAAATTGATTATAGATGATAGATGGATGTGCAACTCTGTAGTTATTAAAGGTCAACCACTAAATTTTGTGCTTAAGTGGGTGAATTGTGTAGCATATTCATTATATCTCAATAAAGCTGTTTTAAAACCGCTTCAGTGGTGCCAAGGACAGACATTGAAAGTATCACAATGGTTGTCTTTTACTGGGACGTCAGTCTCTGGCTAAAGATTTCTTGTTCCTCCTCACTAATGATAATGCTCATTAGGGTGGAAAGTACAAGATAGGGACGTGTTTACCTCAGATATTTTCTTACTGATCTTATCAACATTCTGCTGTGCCTTTACCTACAAGTGTAATTGTTTCTGCTTACTCTCATTGAACAATGAAGTTTTTGTTGTGGCCTCTTATGTTTCAACCCATACTTGTTTTCTGCAACCACTCCTACCTGTCATAATCGTAGAATTGGACTTTATCCTAGCAATAAACAGAGATCTGGAGAAAAGGTAGTTCACAGCTAAGCAATAACAGCATGTATATTTACATATTTGTATCATCTAATTTTGCTTTCTGAGTTCAGCAAAGTGATGAGCAGTGTTGTTATCCCCAATTTACAGTAGAAGCAACCAGGGACCAGAAAAGTTAAATGTTTTGTCTAAGGTCAAACAGCTATTATGTTGCAGCTCCTGGATCAGAATTTAATTTTATCTGAAATCAAAAGCCAAGCTCTTTCTTTTCCATTGTACTGACTCTTCCACCAAAATGAAAAAAAAAAAAAAAAAAAAAAAGCTACCCTTTTGGAATGCTCTGTACTTTTTAAAATAGAGTTGTTATATAAAAAACTCTAGCGTTAGAAATAGTCAAGAGCTTGGAGAGAAATTGAAACTTGAAAAAACTACGAAGCAAAAGATTTAGAAAAAGTCCACCTAATTAAAGGATTTTTATTTTTACAAAAAGATTCAATATAGAGAGCCTCCAGAAAGAGAGTTCTGGTAGGCATTTAAAACATGATTTGATTTACAGAAATAAGAGGCAGTTGCTTGTTGAAGTATGAATCAAAGAATGTAAATTTAAGTCAGTTCTTCCACTAACTGCTTGAGTAAATTGTGAAGCCTATAGGAGCTTCAGTTTCCTCAGTAATAAACCATGAGTGTAGAAATTATCTTTTATTCATTCATTCTTTTACCCATTCATTCACGCATTCATCAAATATGTGCCTTCTATGTGATACAGATTCCATAGGGAAAAAGAAGGAATACAGTCCTGCTCTGAAGGTCGCTGCTGACATGCTCTCAGCAATTCTAACCTTCTCATGCTCTGCAGTTGTGGTAGGAACTAGCATTTCCTTAGGGTCTCTTGGCTTCTGACTTCTTGGTATGTTCAGCCTATGGGAGGTATTGGCAGAAGATTAGAGAGAGTAGAAGGCATGGAAAAATCAAAGCATTTCTTCCTTTAGTGAATTCTGCTCTTCGCAGGCGACCTGCCATGGTTTTACTTCTGGAAATGCTGCTGCCTTCCTGTCTCTACATCCAGGGAGTCATAACCGCTTCCCATCATCGCTAGTACCTCAGTGCATCATATTCCCCCCTTTTAATGAAAAGTACAGCACATCAATCCAAAGAATCTACAAACCCCAAGCAGGATAAACAACTAAGAAAAATACACCAGCATGCATTGGAATCAAATTGTTGAAAATAAAAGAGAAATTTTTGAAAGCAGAGATGAAAGAAAGCCAAAGACAAGACAGACACTGACTTTTTACCAGAAATAATGGATGCAAAATAGCACAGAGTATTTAAAGTGAGGAAAACAAAAGCTAAAGTTCCTTTCTACCTAGACTTCTACATCTGGCAAAAATATCCTTCCAAATTGAAGCAAAAATAAATACATTTTCAAGGAAGAGCTAAGAGAATCAGCCACCAGATAATTAGCCCTACAAGAAAAGTTAAAAGAAGTTCTTCAGGGCAAAGGAAAATTATACCATATGAAAACTTGAATCTTTAGAAAGTAATCATGAACAACAGAAATTATATGTGTGTGTGTGTATATATATATATATAACATATTCTTATTTGTGTTTTAAAATTGTCTTTATAGGAATGGGTTTTTAAAGCAAAATAAGTTATTTTAGGTTTTATAAAATATATAGAAATTAAAGTGAAATGAAAGGTACAAAAACAAATGATGGACTGAGTGTGCAGGGGTGGTTGCAAGTATAAGGTTGGGGTGTTCAATATTATTTGAAGTTGGACTTTGATAAGCTAGAGAGGCATATTGTGAAACACTAATAAGTAAAACAAAGTGTTATAGCTAATAAACAGCAATTTTAAAACCTTTATGATTCTATGAATACTATCTCAGCAACAAATCTATTTTATTAGCCAAAAGTATACCTGCTCAGGTTTTGTTTTAACATTTTATTCTTGAATCTTCCATAATTCAAACATAAACTCATATCTTTGTGACCCCATGGGCTATACAGTCCATGGAATTCTCCAGGCCAGAATACTGGAGCAGGTAACGTTTCCTTTCTCCAGGGGATCTTCTGAACCCAGGGATTGAACCCAGGTCTCCCGCATTGCAGGCAGATTCTTTACCAGCTGAGCTACCAGGGAAGCCCAAGAATGCTAGAGTGGGTAGCCTATCCTTTCTCCAGTGGATCTTCCTTACCCAGGAATCAAACTGCAGTCTTCTGCATTACAGGTAGATTCTTTACCAACTGAGCTATCAGGGAAGCCCCAAAAAGTATATACATTTCTAATTCCAACCGAGAAGAAAAACTGGAGGAAATAACAGGTAAAAATTGAAGCAACTCCAATACCCTTAGGTCATTTACTTCCACTTCCTCCAAGAATATTGGTCACTTGACTATTTCAGCTCTGTTCATGAATGTGTTTCTTCAATTACATTATAACCTTGGGATTCTCTTATTTCTTACATGATACTCAGCTGTTGACACCACATCTGTTAGTTTTATTGAAGGTCTCTGATGAATCCATGACTGTGTAGGTACAATATTTAGATATTCTTTGGTTGGATAGATTTCATTTTATTTAAGTATTTGATTAATTTCAAATTTCAGTGTTTAATGTACAGTACAAAGTATAGTTTTGGCTTCCTTCTGACATATTGTCACAGAACTTGCTTATTCTTTTATCCCATCCATCAAACAAAAGATAAATTTACATTATATTCTTAAGAGAAAAAATAACTGTTGGTTAGTTTTAAAGCTCTTGATAATTTTCAGATGGCTGTGGTTGATATTTCAAACATGAAATAAAAATTATGTGCTTGTTTATATGCATGAAAATGTGCTGAAGATATTGAATAGAGAAATTTATTTGATTCCAAATATATTTTCTTAAAGGAAAAAATCTAATGAGCAGAATAAGCATATAAATATATTGTTTGCAAAGTGATACGAATGGAAATTATATTGTTTTAGCAAATATAAAAATTGAAGAGCTTCCCATATATTCATTAGTGTGAAACAGAATTAAAAGTTTTCCCATTATGAATTTCACTAATCAATTCATTCAACTACATTTGACCTATATCTTGAGATTGAGCATGATTCACATATATATTTCCTGAAGACAAAGCCCAGCATGTAATCATATATATGCTAAAGCAGTGGCTTTTTTCCTAAAAGAAGTGCAATAAATAGAAAAAGATCACAATTTTGAGATTAACTACTTTATCAGTTTTTTAAAAATTTTGTCTGTTTTTGGCTGTGCTGGTTGCTACACTTTGTTGCTACACTTGGGCTTTCTCTAGTTACAGTGCGCGGGGCTACTCTCTAGTTGCAGTGCACAGGATTCTCTTTGCGGCGGCCTCTCTTGCGGCAAACAGCGGGCTCTAGGCATGCAGACTTCAGTAGGTGTGGCTTGCAGGCTCTAGAGCTCAGGTTCAGTAGCTGTGGCTCAAGGGCTTAGTTGCCCCGAGGTATGTGAGAGCTTCCTGGGCCAGGAATCAAACCCATGTCCCCTGCATTGGCAGTGGATTCGTTACCACTGGGCCTCTAGGGAAGTCCTATCAGTTAATTATTGTCACAAAACAATAACGCTGTGTACCAAGCACTCAAACTCAACAGCTTCTAACAACAGTCATTCAATATTTCTTGCAAGTTTTCAGAGTTGGTGAAATTAGATAAGACAAGGAAAGGACCTTCTAGTCCAGCTAACATACAGACAGCCAGCTGAGGATTGGCTGTCTGTGTTGGGTTGGGGTCTCTGAGTGGGCTCATTTCCATTGTCGGTTACACTCCTCCTGGCATCCAAGGATTGTCTGCAGTGGAAGCACAAAAGAGGACGCAGAGACATGCAGGGCCTGAAAGGCCAGGCACACTGTCGATCGCATCTCATTCTAGTGGCTAGAGCACATCAGATTGCTGATGCCAGAGTCATCTGTTGTCAAAGAGATTGCCACGTCACAGGGCAAAGAGGTGGATTACAGGGGAGGGTGAATAATTGAAGTAATTAATAGAATTGAACTGAGCTGAACTGATCTTGTCTCTGCTACTGTAAGACCCATTTAAGAATGTGCCAACCATGAATAGCCCGTTGATATCGAGAGGATCTAGTTCTCAAACCTCTGTAACTTGATCCCAACATTCAAGACCTTCATTGAGCATGTCTTTGCTTGTTGTCTGGTTTTTTTGTGCCATCTTCAGGAATACCAGCATGCCATATAAGTGGACTGGTCACCAGATTGGATAGGATCACAGCACACATGGTATTTAGAGATGTTGTCAGGGCATTGCATCTCTGATCCATACGTCTTGTGTTCAGTGGTCATACTAGCTTCATTACTATAATACTTTATTAAGTCTTCCTAACAATTTTGGGGAAAATACAGAGTACAAAAATAATCCTTTTAAAGAACACATTTTCTTTTATGACCATCCCATCCTATTTTACTCCATTTCCCTCCTATTTTACTATGTCAAAGAAAAGTCAAGCTTTGGGGAGATTTTTCCCATATTTATCTTGTAACACATGCAGGTTAAAAATGCTTGTTTGTTCATGTGATGTTCGGATGTCCCAGAATAAATAGCAGTTGTTAAAAAAAAAAAAATCTTAACTGCAAAGCCATCAGCGTAGTCTTTAACTCTTCTACTCTTTAACTTAACTCTTACTCTTTAACTCTGCTCTAATTGTAACCATAAAACAATGTAAGATAAATCACCTTATGAAATATATTCTTTTTTTTACTATCTTTTTTCATTTTTTTTCAACAAATGAAATCTAAAACTAAAACAACAAATAAAATAACTGTTTTGGTGCTGACTGCTGTTTTCTAGACTTTTAAATTAAACACTCTCCACTGTAATATGTTTCAATAGATTAGAATATTATCTTCTGTGATAGCTAGACAGTTGTATATTTGATTAGTTTTCAAGAATCCAGAAATGAGAGTTAAGGTCTTATTTTTTCAGTGATAAAATTGAGTTTAAAAAAAAAATGAGTTTATAATGTTTAGCAACATTCCTCCAGTTAGGTCCTTTTCTTTTTTGACCATACATCTTAAAATTACTGAGTAATACATAGTAGTAAAAAACATGTAAATTAAAAATTTTCATAAAGATATCAAGAAAATGTTGACTTTAAAGATATATAATTGTAATTTGCTCAAAAAGTAGTCTTTTCTGCCTAAAGCTTCAGGAGGTCATTTCTGAATAATAACCAATATTTGAGCCATCTTGGTTTGCAAAGCACTTCTAGCCCTATATATCTGTGGTTCAAGGAGGTGCTTGTTCAAAGTTAATTAGCAAATAAGATGCACAGCCTACATCCACATCTTGGATTTCTAAACTTTGTATCTCTACAGACATTCTGCCATCTGCATAATCTTGTAAAACCTCTCCACTCCTGATCCTACCTTCCTTATCCACTCCTTATGTTTTCTTCAGTTTATGTAAACTCGGTTTATCCTACATGCATCAGCAAGGTTTCCCTCAGTTGTAGTGTGAATGTTATCTTCTGTCTTCACAGCTGAATTGAGAACGTTATTACAGGGAGAGATCTCTTGCGCTGGATGTTTCTGAAAAGCTGTCTCCTGTTCCCATCATACGCCCTTCATCTCTTCATACTCACCCACGCTCAATACCATTTGGTGACTGAATGTAAAGAAACATTTGGTCATTGATGTAACTAACAGCATTTCATAGTTCAAACTAGCTGGATGTTTTTCTGGTTTAGTACACAGGGCTGAAGTGCGTGTGGTCATGTCTCGAGGACTCTATAGAAGTAAATGGCCTTGTTTCTAGAATATGTGAAAAGTGTCTGATCTAAGCAGAGTTAGCTGAATTCTGTTGATCCAGACTATCTCTCCTGAAGCTCAGTTTTCTTGCTTTTCATTTAATAAAGTTCCTAAATCCCCTTCTTAATAAATTTTTGTTTTTCTGCTCTGAATGGTGAAAGGCTTCCAACAAAACCTGAAAGCAGAATATTTCATCTCCTGGAGTTTCAATGAACTTTTTTTTTCCCCCCTTAATAGCTCAGTGAAACTGGAGAATAATTACTTTTTCAGTTAATGTTTAACTGATGGCATTTTTAAACAAAAAGCTGGCAGCAAATATTATGTCAAGCTATAGTGCACCAAAGAGCGGTTTTGGCCACTTTGCAGCTCACCTCTGAAACATCAGACTTCTTTGTTGTGCCAAGTACAGCATTAAGAAAGAACACAGTGAAGATAGAGGGGGATGTGGAAATTTTTTTGTTCTAGTTGTGGAATTCTGTATCTCTACAAACTGCCACATGAGCCTGACTTCTCAATCCTGTTTTAAAGTAACCAGGCAGTCCTTTCGCAAACCCCCCACCCCAAATCTGTTTACTCAAGATCTAAAAAATATATGCATATAAACAGGTTCATATTGATAAGCCATTCAAGTGTTTTAATGTTTCTCTGGTTTGTTTAAAACTCAGGACAAAGTCAGCCTTTTATCACACCTTCTGAAATATTTTAAGAAGATTAGAAAGTTCATATTTTCTGGCCATAAGCAAGGCATCGGTACATACTATACTGATGACTGAAATGAAGGATTGTAGGGCCAACTCATTCATATAACCTTAATAGATATTTTGATCAATCAGTACAGAAACTATATTTCTTTTTTTTTTTTATGAGCAAAGCTTTGTGTTGGATATTGTGGGGACATTTAGCAAAGATGAAACCGTTGGGGTTAGGACAGCTATATAAATAACTATATTTAATATATAGTAGGATGTATAGAGTTTATCAGTGAAAGTGATAGTTGCTCAATTGTGTCCGACTCTTTGCGACCCCATGGACTATAGCGTCCATGGAATTCTCCAGGCCAGAATACTGGAGTGGGTAGCCTTTCCCTTCTCCAGGGGATCTTCCCAGCCAAGGGATTGAACCCAAGTTTAATAGTCGATGCACAGATAAAATGCTTTGTGGAAGAGAGGATAAGGTCTTCTTTTTGAAGGGACTGAGAGATGGTGAAAGAGGAAAGGGGGCAAAGTCAGAACACCTGGGTCAGAACTGGGTGTGATGTGACCTTAGCTGAGGGTTTCTACCAGAGACATGCAGGAGACAAGCAATCCAAAGTGAGAGAAATCGTTTCTAGTCGTAAATACAGAGTGAGGAATCAAGATCAGAGTCACAGAGCTGGGAGTTCAGAGGTGGGAGGGTCAGAATGAGAGCAGTTTGGGAACAAGTAAAGACTGATGCCAGAGAACTATTGAACAAAGTTTGTAAAACACGGGATTTGAGGTGGTTGGTTTGGGCTGTCTCCTTTATTCTGCAAGAAGATCACATAGAGGAGATGCTATGTGAGCAGGAAAAGATTATGCCCAATTTTGCTAGTACTGATGGCTGTTTTATTTGTGGTATATGTGTGTGTTTGTGTGTGTATCTGAAGAACTGGATTGTTTGTGCTACAGGTTACATGATTACTACTATATTTATGTATGGAATAAAGCTTTATTTGATCTTGAAAACAACAAATGAGTATATCATTCAGAATCTAAAAATCACCTTAAGCTTTAAATTACCAGTAATGTTTATGTTGAGGCAATCAACTAAATAGTATGATTTTTTTTAGTCTTACCTTTAACTGAGTAAATACAATTATAGCAAGACATAGGTTATCTAAGTATATAAAGGAGACAACCAGAAAATTAGTATACTTTGGTCTTGGTTGTATTATATTTTGTTTGGTTATGAGTTTTATTGTGATGTGCTTCACATGTCATACAGTTCACCCATTTCAAGTGTACAAGTCAATGATTTTTGGTCACTTTGGACAAGTAGTGTGAATATCACCATAACTCAGTTTCAGGACATTTTCATGCCCCAGCTAAGATCCCTTCTGCATATTTACATTGATCCCTTCTGCATATTTAATCCCTTTCTTAACCTTCAGCCCCAGGCGACCACTAACTGACTTGCTTTTTCTGGATATTTCATATTTATGGAATCATACTGTATGTGATCCCTTGAAAATGCTAACTTCTTTCATTTAGCATGGTGTTTTTGAGGTTCACGTGTGATGTGGCATCTGTTAGCAGTCTCAACTAGTATTCCATCATATGAATATACTATATTTTGTTTATTCTTTCACCAATTGATGGATGTTTATATTGTTCCTGGGTTTTCACTATTATGAATGATGCTACTATGAACATTTATGTGCAAATCTTTGCGTGGGTATATGTGTTATTTCCTTTGATTAGGTACCTGGGAATGGAATCCTGGATGATAGGGTAGTTTTATGTTTTAACATTTTGGCAAATTGCCAAATTGTTTTTCAAAGCGGCTGCCATGGTTCTTTTATTTGGATGTTGATATGAAGACAGTATCTACTGGTTACTGATTGTACCAGGTGTTTATTTTATCTCTGGACTAGGGTTATGTCAGTTTATATATATATAATTTTTTCCATTCAGTTTTCACAAAAATTCCACTTGGTAGGAGGCTGCAACAGTATTATTCCCATGTAAATCTTGGCTTTCACTCTGTTCATCATTTAAGTTGCTCGAACATTAGTAGCCTAGTATTTAACAAGTATGCCTAATACCTCAAGGGGAAAGACCACCATGGTCTTAAGTGAGAACAAGAAAGTTTCAAAATTTGTTGATGATAGAAGTCAGAATAATTTATGAACAACTCTAAGATAATGTCTGATTTAACTGGAGAAGATGAGCAAAGAAGCATATTTCTTTCTTGGGTGACCCATTTATGCTAGAAATGTAGTGCATTTTAAAAGATGAGGAATCAGCAGGTAAGAAGGCGAGGCATGGCGAGCCGGGACCTGGACCTTGGGTGCCCCCTGACCATCAGATATGCCTGAAGGGTGCCGGGAACTGGGGGCGTGGGAGGGAACCCAAGAAGCACGGAAGGGGCCCAACTGCACTGTGTGTAGCCACCATGAGTGATCCTCGGGGGACCAGGCGGATCCTAGTGACTGGGGGCTCAGGGCTGGTGGGCAGAGCCATCCAGAAGGTGGTAGAAGATGGAGCCAGGCTGCCCGGAGAGGACTGGGTGTTTGTCTCCTCCAAGGATGCCGATCTCACGGATGCTGCACAGACCCGAGCGCTGTTTGAACAGGTCCAGCCCACACTTGTCATCCATCTTGCTGCAATGGTGGGGGGCCTGTTCCGGAATATCAAATACAATTTGGACTTCTGGAGGAAAAACATACACATCAATGATAATGTGCTACACTCGGCCTTCGAGGTGGGCGTGCACAAGGTGGTCTCCTGCCTGTCCACCTGCATCTTCCCAGACAAGACCACCTACCCCATCGATGAGACCATGATTCACAACGGGCCGCCGCACAGCAGCAATTTTGGCTACTCTTACGCCAAGAGGATGATCGACGTGCAGAACAGAGCCTACTTCCAGCAGCATGGCTGCACCTTCACCGCTGTCATCCCCACCAATGTCTTCGGGCCCCACGACAACTTCAGTATCGAGGACGGCCATGTACTGCCTGGCCTCATCCACAAGGTGCACCTGGCCAAGAGCAGCGGCTCAGCCTTGACGGTGTGGGGCACAGGGAGGCCCCGGAGGCAGTTCATCTACTCACTGTGGGTGAGGAGGATGAGGTGTCCATCCAGGAGGCAGCTGAGGCCGTGGTGGAGGCCATGGACTTCCACGGGGAGGTCACTTTTGATACAACCAAGTCAGATGGGCAGTTTAAGAAGACGGCCAGTAATGCCAAGCTGCGGGCCTACCTGCCCGATTTCCAGTTCACGCCCTTCAAGCAGGCCGTGAAGGAGACCTGTGTCTGGTTCACCAACAACTATGAGCAGGCCCGGAAGTGAGGCCTGCGGCCGGAGCCGGTCCACCACTTCCCCAGCGCCCAGCCAGCAGTGCCCAGCGGCAGCCACTCACAGAACCTGCCAGGAGCCGGGTTGCCTGCCTGATAGTGGCCTCTGCTCCACTCCGTCTGCTGAGGCAGGCCTCAGTGACTGTCTGGTGCGGCCTCCATCCATGTCAGGGAAGCCAGGCCCAGCACCCTGCTCCCCAACTCCTTCCCTGAGTGTCCCCTTCTGATCCCTGGGAGCCAATAAAGAGCATTTTCACAAAAAAAAAAAAAAAAAAAAAAAAAAAGATGAGGAATCAGAGTGGCATCTGATTAAGTACCATGACAGATACTATCCCAGGCTGATTGTAACTCAAGCTTAGCTCATGACCATCCTGAAACTAGGCCGATGGATTCTTCCCGAGCATGGCCAAGTTCTATTTCTTATTATATCCCTGATGACCAGATAGGAATAGGGGCATGATGTGTATTTTGGTTGATCAAATGTGGCAACAAATAAATATGCACTTTCAGAGATATTCTCAGAGGTATTAGAGTCAGATCACAGTGAGTATATAACCAATAGAAGCACCACACCACAGGACGGATAGAGCATGATGGCTGAAACTCTAAATCCATACTAGCAAGGTAAGCTCCCTCTGGTACTTTAAATTTACCATTATGAATTTCCTCTCAGGGCCAAATTAAATCTTTAGGGGTACTTTTATTGCACGTAGTCAATGTACCTGGTCTCACAGAAAAATCTAAGTTAAAGATGGTCCAATGAGAAACAGACATAGAGAATAGACTTATGGGGAGAGGGGAGGAGAGGTGAGATGTATGAAAAGAGTAACATGGAAACTTACATTACCATATGTAAGTAGATAGCTAACAGGAATTTGCCGTATGGCCCAGGAAACTCAAACAGGGGCTCTGTGTCAACCTAGAGGGGTGGGGTGGGGAGGGAGACGGGAGCGAGGTTCAAATGGGAGGAGATATATGGACACCTGTGGCTGATTCATGTTGAGGTTTGATAGAAGAAAACAACAAAATTCTGTAAAGCAATTATCTTTCAATAAAAAAAAATTTAAAAACATTAAAAAAAGATGGTCCAGTGATATGGAACTTAGGGTATGGCAAACATTTTAAGAGGGAAAACAGGTACATTACCCACGTGTGTGCCGTATTAAATGAAACAAAATAGTATCTAGATAAAATCATCATTTTTCATGTCAGCTAAGAGTTCGGGTTTAGATCCTAATGGCTTTTCAGAGTGTTTTAAAGGTAGTTTTATCTGTTTATTTGTTTTAGGCTGTGCTGGGTCTCTGTTGCTGCGCAGGCAGTTGAGCGCGGGCTCACCGTCATGGTGCTCGGGCTTCTCATCGTGGTGTCTCCTCTTGTTGTGGAGCCTGGGATGTAGAGCTTGCGGGCCTCAGCAGATGTGACATGTGAGCTCAGTTAAGGTTCCCAGGCTGTAGGGCGACTCTATAGCTGTGGCACAGGGGCTTGTGGTATGTGGGATCTTCCCAGACCAGGGATGGAGCCGGTATCTCCTACATTGACCCGTGGATTCTTTACAATTGAACCACCAGAAAAGTGAAAGTTGCTCAGACGTGTCTGACTCTTTGCAACTCCATGGACCGTACAGTCCTTGGAATTCTCCAGGCCAGAATACTGGAGTGGGTAGCCTTTTCCTTCTCTAGGGGATCTTCCCAACCCAGGGATTGAACCCACGTCTCCTGCATTGCAGGTGGATTCTTTACCAGCTACCAGAGAAGCCCCTCAAATATAAAAAAATATATTAAGTTAAAGGAGCTTTAACTTAATGAATACTTAATGATTTTCTCTATTTCTTTCTCTAACTGACCTTGAATGAAGACAGACAAACAAAGGCAGGTAAATAATTAAGGCAAAGATGTTGATTGATTATGACATGGACATATTTCTTAATTAAAGTTAGCATAAATCCAGTGGTAGAAAGACAATGCCTGACTTATACTTTCATACCCTGCTTCAGCATTTGCTTGAGAAACAGCTTGGCAACAACCATCAAAAACCTTAAAAATGCTTGTGTTTGTTGATGAGGTAATCCCTCTTCTTGAGCTGTACCCTGAGAACTTAAAGATAAATGTAAGAAACATGGAAATACTATCAGAAAAGTGTTCTGCAGAAAAATATTAATCATAGTCTCTTCTTTCCACTTTTTGGCAACTTATTAGACAATAGTCCTGCAGCACAGGAGATCTGGGTTTGATCCTTGAGTTGGGAAGATCCCCTGAAGCGGGGCATGGCAACTCAACTCCAGTATTCTTGCCTGGGGAATGCCCATGAACAGAGGAGCCTGGCAGGCTACAGTCCATGGGGCCACATAGAGTCACACATGACTGAGCAACTACACACAGCAGGGCACAGGGGGTGGTTATGTATATATCAGATGACTCCCTTAGTGGCGTATAAGATAGCCGTTAATAATGCTGGTGGTTACAATAACCTGTGATAAACAATAATGGAAGAGAATACAATTTCTGCTTCACTGCAGAAATTAATACCTTGTAAATTGACTAAACTTCAATTTAAAAAAGGAAAAATTTTATAATAAAAAACATAATGCTGATGATTACACTTACGTAGAACACAGGACCTAGAGAAGGAAATGGCAGCCCACTCCAGTCTTCTTGCCTGGAGAATCCCATGGACAGAGGAGCCTGGTGGGCTGCAGCCCCACAGTAATACTAACAGAATTAGGCTCCTGTGATGAAGGACCCTGTCTCTCTTCTGTTTTCCAGTTTCTGTGTGTGGTTATGCAGTTATCAAGGAAAACAAAAAAAATAAGAATGAAATTAATCCTTAAACTTTTAGTAAAAAATATTTAGGCTTCTTTTCTTTAGGGATAGGTGTATACTTAAGTATACATATATATAGGGATAAGATGTATCCATATACATCTTTAAGAATGTGTGTATACAAAGTTAACATATATCATGTTATTTAACTTGATCACTGTTTCACAGTATCTTCATTTTGAGTGGGAAATAATAGCTTGGAGAGTTCACTACATTAAGTAACGTTCAGTAAGGAGTTAAGTACAGCATTGACTGAAATCCTAATCCTGGTCAATTCCCACCAGGGTATAACCTCTTAACCAATGTTCTTGTCCAACCTTATAACTGGAACTGGGAATTAGGTGATAAACTTGAGACCTTTCAGATTAACTGTGTAAGGGTAAAAGAAGGATCTTTTGGTTTTTGGTTTTGCATAAACACAAGTTTCCTGTGTCTGAATTTTCACTTGTAGTTGGAACATTAGGCAACATGAAATTGGATGTGGGGGGATTGGAGGTCAGAGCAGGCAAAAGTTCTTGGCATGTCTCCTCTTGATTAGTTTTACCAGTCAATGCTAAACCCGGATCCCATGCTTCTCTGGCCTAAGGGATCACCAGATTATGTTTCTTGAAGACAAGAGTATCTGGCCCTATTTGGTATTCCTGGACAACTTTCCTTCTTCCAAATAGAAGAGTTTTTGGAAACGTGCAGTCTGTCCACAAGGAACCAGGAGTAATCTTTCCTGCTCAGTGAGTTGTAAAAGACAAAGTGTTACTATAGCTGCAACCCTGATTTGAGAGCGGACCAAATGTGACCTTTCAAATGGAACTTGCAAGGAGTGGGTGGGCGCTATTTCCTTTCTCTTTCTTTAAGATGGTCTGACTCACCCCATCTGATCAGCTGAGGCAAAATCCTCTAAGAACAACTCTGAATGAGAATTACAGTAACAGCCTTTGTCTGACAGCAAAGAGGTTTTCCTGAGGCAATGTGTTTGGCCTGGAGATGAGCCCGAAACAGTTTTACATTAGAGCAGTTGAGTTTGTCTCAGAAAAATATTTGTTTGTGCTGACTGGAATTTGAATGGGGAGTAGGAGGATCCCCCGGGTGTCTGTGAAATGTGACAGTGTTTATTTGAATTAGATGGTAAAAAAAGGGAGTCATATCGATTCCGGGAAAGAAGTTCTTTTCATTGGAAACGTCCACACTTTCAATCTCTGTGTGACTCTCCTGCTTTCCTTGAGAATAGATTTGACACTTTGGTTTTGATTTAGAAACAAAACCAAAAACAAACCAGCAGACGAAGCCATTATAATCTCTCCCACCACCTTCCTGCGATAGAGCACAGTAGCGGTGCAGTTATAGGAAGACATCAGCGCAGTTTCCATGCTGCTTGGACAGTTTGTAATAGAGCCCAGAGGCGCCCTGACATGTTTAAGAAAAGGGAAGAACCGAGTCAGTTTAGTTGAAGTAATGCCCAGAACTGGTACCATCACACCATACAGTAGGAATGCAGCGTGCAAAAATAACCACTCTTTCTTACCTGTGCCATGCTCAACCTTCTCCTTGAATTGCTAGAATTTCACCCAGTAAAGGACTATTTGGCTTCAATTTCCAAGTTCCTGTTTTGTACTCCTGCTCCAAAGAAGAGCAATTTGTAACAATTTAGCCACTAATAAATAAATGATCCTATTGTGATAAAACAAATAGCCTTTAATCATAGAATTTTTGTTGTATCCTTAATGAACATCGATTACCATCATGATTATAATGATGTGATCTGTTACAATAAATTTTTAAGTAAACACTGCTACACCTGCAAGCAGCCAGAGGAAGATGTGAAATCAGTCCAGCAGCTAACATTCTGTTTCTAACCTTTCACGTTCTCAACTGTCATTTGCTTTGAGAGGGATTTTAAATGAACATTCAACATTTCACAAAACTTGCTTTCTGTACTCAATAATTTATTTCTTGTTAGAACGGTTTTTCAGGCTAATTAAGATGAATTGTTTGTAATGAACAGAAATCTGGCATTCATATAGATTGGCTTGAAGTCTGAATTCTAAATGACTAAAAGAACAGGAACCTTGAAATTAGAAAATGTTTACTTATGCTGCAATTTGCTGGTCAAAGATTCAGATTCATGATTCAGATTACCACACATGCTTGGGTCACGATTTCTGAAGTAATGCCAATATTTCAAACAAAACTTTCTCCTAATTAAGAGTTAAAAAAAAAAAAAAAAACTTTTTAAAAAGATTAGAAAGATTCTAATCTTAAAGATTAGAATTTTTCTTGAAAATTTATTAGTTGACTTTCTTCAGAGATAAGTTTCTTTATACTTTCAGATTTTCTCAATTATTTGTCTAAATGACATTTTATTTTTTTTTATTTTATTTATTTATTTATTTTATTTATTTATTTATTTTATTTTTCACTGGGTTTTGTCATACATTGATATGAATCAGCCATAGAGTTACACGTATTCCCCATCCCGGTCCCCCATCCCACCTCCCTCTCCACCCGATTCCTCTGGGTCTTCCCAGCCCACCAGGCCCGAGCACTTGACTCATGCATCCCACCTGGGCTGGTGGTCTGTTTCACCACAGATAATATACATGCTGTTCTTTCGAAACATCCCACCCTCACCTTCTCCCACAGAGTTCAAAAGTCTGTTCTGTACTTCTGCGTCTCTTCTTCTGCCCTGCATATAGGGCCATCGTTACCATCTTTCTAAATTCCGTATATATGTGTTAATATACTGTAATGTTCTTTATCTTTCTGGCTTACTTCACTCTGTATAATGGGCTCCAGTTTCATCCATCTCATTAGAACTGATTCAAGTGAATTCTTTTTAACGGCTGAGTAATATTCCATGGTGTATATGTACCACAGCTTCCTTATCCATTCATCTGCTGATGGGCATCTAGGTTGCTTCCATGTCCTGGCTATTATAAACAGTGCTGCGATGAACATTGGGGTGCACGTGTCTCTTTCAGATCTGGATTCCTCAGTGTGTATGCCCAGAAGTGGTATTGCTGGGTCATATGGTAGTTCTATTTCCAGTTTTTTAAGAAATCTCCACACTGTTTTCCATAGTGGCTGTACTAGTTTGCATTCCCACCAACAGTGTAAGAGGGTTCCCTTTTCTCCACACCCTCTCCAGCATTTATTGCTTGTAGACTTTTGGATAGCAGCCATCCTGACTGGCGTGTAATGGTACCTCATAAATGACATTTTAAAAGGGAAAGAATGGTCAACTGAGTCAATTCAGTGACCTTGGTTAAATAACATACTTCTATAGGATTAAATTAGATGGTCTTTTAAGGCCCTTTTCAGTTCTAAAATTCCATAATCCCAGCTAGCTTTTCTTCATTCTCATGTACTTTAATTGCCCTCTGACTTGGTGGGTTCCCTTTGAGTTTCAGATAAAGAATAGGATATGGTCCAAGGTAAAATGGGACATTTGTACACACATACTTTGAAATGGACAACATGCTTATCAGGATGGTCTTCCTTAGTGGTTCCCAACATGTGTGAACATGAAGGTCCCTCTTTCACATCAGAATTTTGAGTTTTCCCTCATGTTTAATTATTGTACATTTTTTTCCATGTAAGTTGGGCTTCCCTGTGGTTCAGCTGGTAAAGAATCTGCCTGCAATGTGGGAGACCTGGGCTCAATCCCCAGGATGGGAAGATTCCCTGGAAAAGGAAATGGCCACCCATTCCAGTACTCTTGCCTGGAGAATTCATGGACAGAGGAGTGGGACAAGCTGAAGTCCACAGAATCGCAAAGAGTCGGACACAGCTATGCAACTGACTTTTTATTTCATTGAGAAAATATATGGCAATAAAAGCTACTATGATAAAACAAAGAGATGCAACTACATGTCTATAAGAATGGATAAAATCTAGAACAGTGACAACATCAAATGTTGGTGAGGATGTGGAGCAACAGGAACTCAAATCTGTTTGGTGGTGAGAATGTAAAATGATATAGCCACTTTGGAAGTAGTTATAAAATTAAAGTTTCTTGCAAAGTTAAACAGATTCTTACTATATGGTCTAGTAATTGTGCTCCTTTGTATACACCCAAGTGAGTTGAAAACATTTATGTACCCCAAAACCAGCACATGCATGCTTACAGTAGCTTTATTCACAATTCCCGAAATCAAGATGTCCTTCATTAAGTGAATGGATAAATCAATTGTGGTATATCCAGACAGTGGAATATTACTCAGTAATAGAAAGAACCATTAAGCCATGAAATTTTCGCACATTACTAAGTGAAAGAAACCTACCTGAAAAGGCTACACACTGTATGATTTCAACTATATGACATTCTGGGAAATACAACATAATGGAAATAGTAGAAAGATCAATGGTTGCCAGATATTCAGGGGGAGGTAGGGTTGAATAGATGGCACACAGAGAATTTTTAGGGCAGTGAAACTATTCTGTATGATACTACAAATGGTAAATACATGTCATTATACATTTATCCAAAATCAGAGAGTGCATAACACCAAGAGTGAATTCTCATGGAAATTATGGACTTTGGGTGATAATGAGGTATCAATGCATCTATTATAACTCTGGTACAGGATGTCGATAGAAGGGGAAGCTGTGTGTGTGGATGCAGAAGATACATGGGAACTCTCTGCAGTGAATCTAAGTTAACTGCAAAAAAAGCCTATTAAAAATGAAATCTTTAAAAAATATTAAAAAATACACTTACCATATGATCCATCAATCACATTCTTGGGCATTTATTCCAGAGAAACCTATGTACACCATACACATGCACACACAAGGAGAGGCTACTCTGACCTTAGCAACCCATCTAAGTTATTTGGAGGCTATTAATAAGAATAACTGAACTGAATCAGAGTAGTTGCCTTCCCGGGTGGCTCAGTGGTAAAGAATCCGCCTGCCAATGCCAGAGACACAGTTTTATCCCTGGGTCGCAAAGATCCCCTGGAGAAGGAAATGGCAACCCACTCCAGTATTCTTGCCTGGGACATCTCATGGACTGGTGGGCCACAGTCCATGGGGCTGCAAAAGACTTGGACATGACTTAATAACTAAACAACAACAATCAGAATGGCAGCTTGAGATTAGTTTGAAAACAGTGTGTGGTACATTGTAGAATGGGGGACATCTTGAAGGGTTTTATGGACTGGCAGATTGGGAACCACCACTTTATGGTAAAGTGGCTTCATTTGAAGTATTAACATCAAAGTCCCCAATCTTACACAGATTATATGCACTCAGTATAAACATAATTTTGAGATGCTGCACACAACTGTTACTTGCTTATAGATATTTTCAAACTGTTCAATGTAGGAGAATGATCACTGACACTCAGCAGAAATGTTAGCACAAAGCACGTACAGAACATCTTTTTTGAACTCCCTGCTTTCAAACTACGGGTGGAAGTCTAGATACAGATATCCCGGGATACTAGTCACTATTCCCTGAACTCAGGGGCTCTGCAACAGCAAAACACTGTGAGATGCTCTTTTTTAATGACCTAATGTGCTGCTTGAAATATTTCCTTGACCTATTTGCTTCTTTGGGATTTATATCATTTGTTTGTGCCCAGACTTGTATCTGCTTAATCACTTGGTTAACTTTTAATATAATGCATGTTAGCATGCATTTATTGTTCTCATTGTCATATTTGTAATAAAGACAACTTGTGTTGAGTACCTGCTGTGTGTGTCCCAGGAAGCTGTGTTGGTAGTTTAAATGTTATTAATATATATCATTACCTCCTCACAATAGCCGTGCCAAGTAGATATGGTATCATTTTTACAAATTTAGAGATTTTGAGGCTAAATGAGGTCAAGAAATTTGATGATGGTGACAGAGCTTGTAAGTAGTAGAATTGTGATTTGAATCCAATTCTGCTCGATATTTAAATGATAATAGTGATGATGATGTGAAGGTTAATTCCCATAGCTTTAAACAAGGACAGATTCTTTCACAATATATTTATCATAACACCTCATAAGAGTCTCAGCTCTACAGTAACCTACCAGAACTGAATGAATCCTAGCTACACAATTTAACTACTGTGCGATCTTCAACAAGCTACTAATATCTCTGTGCTTGTATTACCATCTTAAAATGAAGTAATAGTATACTTGTGTTATAAAATCACTGTGAGAATAAAATGAATTTCTGTATGTCTATATCTTTTGAATAGTGTCTGGCCCATGGTAAGCATGAAATCTTAATTAGCTATTATTATTAAAATATTAAAAAGGCATTTTAGATGACATTGCTACAGCATTGATGTTGTAGAATGTTTATAGGTTTTCAGCGCCAATGATGACCGCTTTGAAATTTTGATTACTCACTATTCTCCATTCAGTGTGGACCTCACTGGAACCAATGAGGTCCCCACCCCTACCTGGTCTGGTTGGATTCGCCGCTGAACACTCCTATCAGGAGCCTTAGGTTGCTGAGTGCCCTGATGGTAGAAATGGCACACATTTGGAAGGAGCTTGAAATGAAGGCTGTGGAGCCAAAATTTCTATTTTTGAAAATCCTATGAAGCATAAATTGCATAGGGTCCTTTTATTGCAGAGACTGTGAGATGATTATTATCTGGTTATTTACAGTATCGGTACCTGGGATAACACAGTGTCAGTGTTGATAAGGACTCAGAGTACTATAAAGTAAGTTTAGAAATGTATTTGTGAATCCTCGTATTCTGTAAGAAAAATATCTTCAAACCTCAAGGTTGCTCTGTTAGGTTACATAGCTTAAAATTACATTAGTTGTAGAAACATCAACTTCTCTGACACTGATACATTTCTCCCTGAGAGGAAGATTGAAACAGCATTATGAGACAGTTAACCAAAATGAGATGGTGTATTTTTGACACAACCTAACGTTCATTCACTAGGGCTCATATGATTATATTCAGCATTGCACATACAAGTATACTCACTTATACACATAAGACATATTTAACTTGTTTGTGGCAGAGTCTAGGAGACAAATTCTTTCCTTCATTGATTTTTTAAGATCAAAGTTTACATTTCTAGAACTATATTTTCAAATCATGATTGTTTACCCTGGATTTGTACTTCTCTTTAATTTTAAAAGTATCTTTCTGTTTTTCTGGCAGTAAAATGGAAACTGTTGTTCAATTGCCAAGTTGTGTCCAAATCTTTGATGCATCTGCTTCATGAAAATACATAATTTCAATTGACCTCCAACTCTAGATTCAGAGATGACTTTTAAGTGAGGCTAGATTGAATGTGACTGCAGCAGATAGTAACACATGAACTATATTTTATTTCAGGTTATTATTAACAATATGTATGAGAGACTTTGGGATCTCAGAAGTTATGACCCAGAATACTATTTTATAATTACCTCGTAATCTAGTATTTAACAAATAAAAGTTTACAGGTGCTTCCTTGATGGTCCAGTGGTTAGTAATCTTCCTTCTAATTCAGGGGACATAGGTTCGATCCCTGGTTGAGGAAGTAAGATCCCATATGCCGCAAGCCAACTAAGCCTGTGTCCCACAACTAGAGAAGCCTGTACACTGCATAGAAGATCCAGCACAGCCCCCCCCCCCAAAAAAAAGTTTACAAGTAATTTGGAGAAAATAGTCCAGATAGGTAAACATTATAGGCCTTAGTTACTTCATCTTGTATGTATGGGACTAAAGAAATAAGCCATGTGAGATATGTTTAATGATGGAAACAGTAAGAGGAGATAAAAAATTCTTAAGCTAGAAAATGCTCCATAAGAATGAATCAGGTGAGACCTGGAACAGATGTAGAGAGACTGTTTCTCTTTCTGCTCCTGACTGCCTGAGGCTAAGCTTACATCAGAAAAGGAATGTGCATCTCATTAAAAACAGCAGTCTTGAATCTGCTGTAAATCTTTGATTTTTAACTCAAGAATGTAGTCCTCCTGTGTCCTGACAGGGACAGAGAAAGGAAGCGAGGTTTTTTCTCCCAGAGTTAATTAAGAGTCTGCTGTATCTTTAAAGTGTTCTTATTCTTACAAAGAAAGAAGATGATGGAAAGTGTTTAAAAATGTAATAGATGCTTCTTCAAAGAAATTAACATAATACATTTGGGAATAGGATCACTGCAAAATGAAAATTTTAACTATGGCATTTTAAATCCACATAGCCAGATAACTATGCCTGGAGAATGTGAATTTAAATAAATATTCTGTTGGTACCTGTTGCCTTTGTGGAAACTTCTGAATATAGTAATTGAGTCATTTAGATAGAGTATGAAGTATAGTATTTCTCTTCTATTGGACTCCGAGGTGGTGGAATATGAAGTGGAAGTTGTGATAAAGATGGAATAGAGTACAATTAGTAGATAAATAGCACCAGTAATAAATACATTTTGCAACAACAAAATACTACAAGACAATTGCTATTAAAATATTAGGTAATGAATTCAGGAAGTCGTGGTTTGTTTCTCTGAAAGGAGTTGATGGGCTCAATCTGATTCTTAGTGGTTATTCTAAGGGTATCTACTTCACAGAGGAAACACAACAAGAGGGCCTGGACAGAACAACCAATTGGCTTGTCTATTATTTTCCTCACTCCCTCTAGATTATCTGTAAAGTCTTACCAGTTAGGTCTACAAAGGAAACAAATACCGGTGTGGTCCAACTGGAGGAGGAAGAAAGCACTGATGGCATTGGAAAAGACCCTGATGCTGGGAAAGATCGAAGACAGGAGGAGAAGGGGACAGGAGAGGATGAGATGGTGGGATGGCATCACCGACTCAACGGACATGAGTTTGAGTAAACTCCGGGAGTTGGTGACGGACAGGGAGGCCTGGCGTGCTGCAGCCCATGGGGTCGCAGAGTTGGACACGACTGAGCGACTGAACTGAACTGAACTGCTGGCATAGAAAAACATGTTCCGCATTTTGTCAGTGCTGTCTCTGTTAATAATTATACTACAGTCCATTTGGAATACGTGTATTTTTAAATTCAGAAGACTGACTGAACTCTTTAATACCAGACTGCAAACTCTTCAGTACTGTTTGACCCCTAGATAAATACAGAACTTGAAAGTAAGAGTTTAGAAAATTTTATAGATATTTAACAGGTTAATTTTATTGTTATTGATTCTAATAATAAAAAAGGGGTTGTGTTTTATATGTCTTTGTTTTTAAAATTTTGTTTTTCTAGTAGTTCAACTCACTATTTAATGCAGTATTGATTCTGCAACAGGATTAAAAAACAAAAACTAAACTCAATTCTTTACCATAAATAGTTGAGAAATCTAAGTTAGATTCCAAAGAAATAGTCACACACTGGATAAAGCAGGGGGTCAGCAAACTACAAACTGTAGGCCTGATCCACCTGGGGTCTAGGATTTTGGGGGGAAGCCCACGAACAAATCTGTTTTTACATGTGGGTGTTTACAACTGATTTGATAATCAGAAATACTAACTTTAAATGCCAACTAAGTAAAATGCTATTACCCACCCCCCAAAATTCCCTTCTTCTCATTGGTAGATTTATATTATTAAAAAATATACTTGATTTTTATTAAATTCTGAATTTCAGCAACACAAATTTGTGAAAGTTTTCTCTCATCATATATGTGCATAAATGATGGCTTGATTTTTTTTTTTTTTCCCCTTGGTGCTGGGGTCCAGCCTCAGCAGGATCTAGGGGTACCCTCAGGATGAACGGCGTCAGCGAGGAGAGAGAGAGACCAGACTTGGGGGGGGGGGTGTAGTAGAGTCTGGCAGAGTCTGGCAATGCTTTATTTTTTACCGTGGCTTTTATACCCTAAATTAGTACATTTCTAAGGGGAAGATAGTTTAACATTACATCAGCTTGTTCTTCGAGAAACCAGGGTGTTTTCTGCATACTTCTTTGTTTCTGAGGGTCTTATACATTATCTTCTGGCCTTGGGGCCTCTTGACATTTTATGACCTAGGTGAATGCAAAGCTGTTTTCTGTAATCGACTCTTTAATGAACACAAAGGTCAGTCCTTTTGCAGAAGTTATCAGTTAAATTTATCTAAAAGGTTTACCACACAAAGACTCTGCAGCTCCAGTGAGGCAGCTCCTGTTTAGCATTCCTGGTTAAAATGAACAATTCAAAACTTATTTTTCTAAATCTTTAACTATAACCGCTTTTAGAATAATATTTTATGTTCCCTAATAGGGCTTCCTCACCCCCGAAGGGCTCTGTACCTTAATAGGTACAGGGCCTTAATAGGTAATAGGGCCTTTTGTGTGATCAGGTTCTTTATGCTGTTTATGATTAAGGTGTTGTGAGCAGTCATGTGCATTAGTACACATTTGCTAAGCAGGCTAGAATGCCAGCAAAGGGGTCTAAATTGAAACACTCCTTTCACCCTGGATAATCTTATAGGATACCACCATCCAGCGGACAGGTTAATTAAAGTTCTAAGTTGATTCTGTTTGGAAAGAGATCGGGGAAGGCCTTCTACCGTATCACAGAAATTAGGGAGTAGTCTAATATAGCAAGCATCAGAAAGACGGAGATCATCTTTAAGGTGAGCGCCGGGGCAACTTTTCGAAATCCCTGAAGTCCTGATCTGCCTTGCTTGTCAGGTCTCCTCCTCACGACCTTGTCATGGGTGGGATCTCGTGTGCTGGCTCCCGGCACCTTGGCTCAGAATTCCTAAAATATTTACAATCTGACCCTTGAAAGAGAGTGTCCACGACTGAGATAAAGATATGTTTTTCAACTCATAATAGTTCTTACAATACAAAAATTGTATATTCTTCAAACTCATACATACATGTTTTACTTATAGACATAGTAATACAATTTAAGTTCAGATTTTATTGTAAAAAAACCTCAAATTAAGTTTTCTAAATTTAATACATTTTTCATTAGGCTTTGCATTTTCATGTATTTATGTACACATTTGTATCATGAAATAGCATGACTTTTTTTTAAATAGTGGAGAGTATCAAATTAAAGCTAGAAGATTCCCTTCAGTGTCTTTCTGAACACAATCCTAGTTGCTAGAGAAAACTTTGAACCATTTCTCTTTTCAGTTCTGCTGGTGGTTACTGCCATGTTCCTAAACTACATTCTTCTTTACATTTTATCAATTTTAGATATTACCTCTTAATTCCCTTCCATGTAAGAGGGGAGGTTTCAGCTTATTTACCTCCTCCATTACCTCCTCTCTCCTTCTCTCTTCTTAAGGGAAATTGTTATTTTAGTTTTTCTATTGATATCATTAAATACTTTTAAATAATCTATATAAATGTTTAGTTTTTCTTTTCTTAGCAACTTTAAATATCTCTTGATGCCCAACCTGCTAAATATCTTTCCCCCCCTACATATCTCTTCCTTAATTCTTTTTTTCATCCTATTAGCTGTATCTTGATATAGGCAAAACTGATATTTGCATTCAGATCAGTACATATACTAAATCTTTATTTAGCTAGTTTTAAGATCTGAAAATAGATATATGGCCTTTTCTTTCTCTCCATATCCCTGGTACAGTAATTGCTTCAAGGACAGACTTACAATTGGGTTAGTCCACTAAGATGCAATTCCAGGACTTTTAACTATTGGAAAAGAAACACTTTTCCCAACAGTCACAGACCTCTCCTTCAAAACCTTCTATTAGATGTTCATAGAACCATATGTATCTAGCCTTGATTTCTCATGATTTTTCTCTTATATTGTCACTTTTCTTTTTTATTTTATATTCTGGGAAATTTCCTGTGCTTTTTATTTTCAGCTAATTAATAATGATCTTTTGCTCAGGCAATAATTACCTGACAACCTTAGTCTTAATTTCTAAGAACCATTTCTTGTTCTCTGAAGGCTCTTATCTCATAGCAGCCTCTTCTTATTTTATAGTTTTGTTATACATGTTTTCAAATTTCTTAAGGGATTAGAACTATTTAAAGTTCTTATTTCTTTAAAGAAAAATTTGTATGTTTTTATTATTTTTGTTTCCCCCTCAGGGTCAGTTTCTTTATTGTTTGTATTGGTATTTATCTTGCATAATTCTTGTGTAACTCAAGTGTCTGGTATCCTTGGAGTCTAGACTGTGGTGATGTCTCCAGTGGTACCTTCTACCATCTTCTTGATTAGTGGATCACTGTAGGTAGGATTTGCAGAGCTGAGACAGAGGCTCTGTGAGACAAGGGAAGATTGCCTTGTCTCCCCACAAAGTGAGTACTCTTTTAAAGTATCCACAAGCCAGAGGGCATTTCTGCAACAATGGGAGCAAAGAAATCCTTCAGTCTGATGTCACGTGGACAGTGGGCTCCATTTGGATGCTTTCCAGCAAGAAGATGATGTCAGAAAATCGGAAAGTGTAATAAACATCCTAATTGCCTGAGACATAATGCCAACTCTGACAGACCGACTTTTTCGGTATATTTATGACTTTGATCAGAGTAGCATGTGAGATGCAATGAATATCTGGGATCCACAGATGATCTCCATATACTGATAGCATTGGACACTGACTACTCCAGATAGCCTAACCCAAACCTAATAAGAAGTTTGGTATCAGTTCAGTTCAGTTGCTCAGCCATGTCTGACTCTTTGCGACTCCATGGACTGCAGCACGCCTCCCTGTCCAAAACCAACTTCCGGAGTTTACTCAAACTCATGTCCAATGAGTCGGGGATGCCATCCAACGATCTCATCCTCTATCGACCTCCTCTCCTCCCACCTGCAATCTTTCCCAGCATTAGGGTCTTTTCAGATGAGTCAGCTCTTTGCATCAGGTGTCCAAAGTATTGGAGTTTCAGCTTCAACATCAGTCCTTCCAGTGAACATTCAGGACTGATTTCCTTCAGGATGGACTGGTTGGATCTCCTTGCAGTCCAAGGGACTCTCAAGAGTCTTCTCCAACACCACAGTTCAAAAGCATCAATTCTTCAGCACTCAGCTTTCTTTATAGACCAACTCTCACATCCATACATGACTACTGGAAAAACCATAGCCTTGACTAGACAGACCTTTGTTGGCAAAGTAATGTCTCTGCTTTTTAATATGCTATCTAGGTTGGTCATAACTTTTCTTTCAAGGAGTAAACATCTCACAAAACTAGGCATTTCTTAGTTAACAATAGTTCTTCTCCCATTAGTTCATTATATATGGTCCTTCCATCTCATACCCTTATTTAGCAATGTTTCAGTATAAAATAGAACCCCTGAGAGGTAATAAGATAACTTCCTACAGCTACCATTTATCTTAAAAGAATAAAAGACATAAGGCCCAGAGAGAGTAAGTTTACATGGTGGTGAAGTTTAGTATCAGAATATAAGAATTTGGAACCTTTGTTAAGTGGAAAATAAAAGCAACCATTTTTATAGCTATTATCATCTATATTAGAAGTAGTATCATATTTTGATTCTAATGAATTAAAATAAATTCATTTACAAGTTGATTCTATTTTTCAGATCCCTTAAAGTTTCTAAGTTATTAGTTTCTCATTATCTAAAATTTGAGTGTTTAATTCTAATATTAGATGTGGCAGTTTGTACATTTTCACCAGGCTTCCCTGGTGGCTCAGTTGGTAAAGAGTCTGCCGGCAATACAGAAGACCTGGGTTTGGTCTCTGTGTTGGAAGATCCTTGGAGAAGGAAATGGCAACCCACTCCAGTGTTCTTGCCTGGAGAATTCCATGGACAGAGGAGTCTGGTGGACTACAGTCCAATGGGGTCATAAAGAGTCGGACACAACTAAGTGACTTTCACTTACTTCACATTTTCATTAAAGTATTTCCTGGAAAGTTTTGATAAAAGAGGAGATTTGAAAATTTTGCCCATAGACAAAGAAATTAACAATGGCCAATTACTAGAAAACAAAGTTACCATCAATAGTTTTTCTAAAGCAATGATTATGGTTCATAAGGGTTCATGAAAGTTTTCTAAGTTCTAATAACTGATCATTTATTATTTTAATCTTTTATAGTTTATCCTTATATTTCTAAGTATTAATTTGTAATATTTAGGAAAAAACAGGCTTCTTTATTAGATTTCATCAAAGGTAATTTTATTCCTTATCAGAGGTATCTCCATTCTTCACTTAATTCAGGTTCTTTTCTTTCCTTAGTGCAATTGGGGATAGGTAGGGAACAGTGATCTGGAGTTCCATCTATTCTAATAAACATGAGTGGAAAAAAATTGAATATCCTTCTGTATAGTGGTGGCAAAAGCCTATCCAAGTAAATATAAAGCCAGAAGAAAATTAGGACTGAGGCTGTAGCTTTCATCTATGACTCTCTGTCTATATCTTTGTGTGGGTGGATTTTGTATAACTTGGGCCAGAATAAGGAACCGTTTTGTAAACGCATAAGAGACTTCCCAGGTGGCACTAGTGGTGAAGAACCTGCCTGTCAGTGCAGGTTAGATATGAGTCGTGGGTTTGATCCCTGGGTTGGGAAGATCCCTTGGAGGAGGGCACCGCACCCCACTCTAGTATTCTTAACTGGTGAATCCCGTGGACAGAGGAGCCTGGTGGGCTACAGTGTATAGAGTTGCAAAGAGTTGGACATGACTGAAGTGACTTAGTATGCAAGCAAGAATGGCTTAAGGGGGCCTGCCTGGTGCCTGAGTGGTAAAAAATATGCCTGCTAGTGCAGCAGGCACAGGAGATTTGGATTAGATCCCTGGGTCAGGAAGGTGCCCTGGAGGAGGAAATGGCAACCCACTCCAGTATGCTTGCCTGGGAATCCCATGGACAGAGGAGCCTGGCTGGCTCCTATCATTGGGGTTGCAAAGAGTTAGACAGGACTTAGCAACTGAACACAGCACAGCAAGAAGGGCTTAAGTGCCTGAGGAAACAAAAGAAAATGTTTGCTTTTTATGTATCTTATTTTATGATAACCTCTCATTACTAAAAGTCCCTTGGTACATGGGAAAATATTGAAAGGTGATATGTATTATCAAATTTTTGAAGTATACTTTCTGTTTGACATTAGGCATTTGTGTGATAATAACAAAAAGCTGTATATTACAGATGAAAAAAGCCCAAATTCAGTAGAAAATGTATGCCATGCGTTTTTCCAGTCATACAGATGGATTTATGTGAAACACCCACAGTTTCTCACCTGTTAGTCCTTAACTGATCCGATATGCATATGTTTAAAGCCGATGTTCAAAATGGAGGAAGACTCTCAAAACAAGTTACCCAAAGGCTGACGAAATTACCTCGATGAGTGGAAGTAAATGAAATTCCTCTTTTGTGAAGTAAATGGGCACCTTTTTGGATACAGTCTTAGAGGAGTACATGCAAATGTAAGGAGACATGTCTCAGCACAGAAATCTCTTCTAGAAAGGCATTGTTCTTGTCCAGTACAGGATAATGGGTCTCCTTTTTTGCTTCCTTAAATTTCTGTATTTTGTAACTAAAAAGATTAGCCATTATAGACAGAATTTCATTTTAATCATAATGTATATTATAAAATCAGTTATAAAATCAGGCACTACCTCTTGTGTGGCAGATGAAAAAAAAAAAGGACAGTATTTCTTCAATCAAGTTAAAATACTTCTTAATTAAAATATATTTATGATAGATGCCCTTTTCTGTCCATATGTAGGCACCCAGTCCTGGCTTATATTTTTTACTAGTAGTAAAACTATGCATACTTATAAGGAATTCTTAATGTTGGTGAGGCTTTGCAAAGAATGCATTAATATTTGAAAAGAACAGAGGAGCTGACCTTGGGAGGAGTCTGAAAAATGTTTCACAAATCCAAATAGGAGTCCAAAACAGTGAGTGAAGGGTAGGGCTTGAGTGATAAGAAAATGAGGCAGAAAAGCAAGGTGAAAACAGGAAGGGTTTCTGGAGCCTTCTAGCAAAAACAAGTTAAAATAAATCATTAGGCACCCAGTGGGATTATAATGTAATGAGATAAATATTCCTGGGTGGCTTATGGAACCATCTTCTTATTTCAAAATCACACCATGCTCTTAAATGTGCTCACATTTGTCTCTTGCTGATCCCCATAGCAACAAATTTCCCATTAAGCAAAACTGAAAATATGGACATCCCAAGCAATATGAACTTCTCAAGGGCAAAAATGGTATCATTCATAATGGTATATCCAATCCTTAATGCAGTGTATGGCATATAGGGAACAAATACATTAATTGAAAACAGAAATGTAATTATACTGAATTTTAATATTCACACGTTCTCTTGTCTGTTTTTCTGAATTTTAACTAATTTATTCCACATGGTTAATTTATCTTACTTTGAAACTATTTATTAAGGATAAGCATAATTTTAATTAGTTTTTCTGAAAATATAAATAAAACTTGCCTAATAATTGCTAAAATCTATTCTTTCTCTTAACACTGAGTGTTGTAGCAGAAAGGCTTTGGCTTTGGGTTCCTATTTCTGGGTTTGAGTTTCTGATCCACCACTTATTATGTCATGCTTGACAAGTTACTTAAAGTTCCTGAGCCTTTAAATAAGTTCAGAATACTTTATAATTATCAGGGTATTAATATTATCATGCTATTAATTGTTAGAGTTAAATGGAATCATGGGTGTGGGTGAGATGATATATAAACATCAACTCCTCTTTCTCTTCCCTTCTGAATTTTAGTGGTATTGACAGATAGGCAAGAACTGGCCTTGTAGTATTAATACTCAGGACAGGAATCAGCTTATATTTTGTTGGAATGTATTATGTCTCTACTTCTTTGAGGATGTGTGAGAAATATGTTCTCTTCTTATCTCCATTGATCAAAAATTGTTGCTATTTTTCTTTTCTTTTTAGAATTCAGATTCCTATTGTTAAAAAACAAAACTCAGTAAATTTTAAAAGTCTTATTGGTATTATTCAATAATTCATAATCAGGTAGCATTCCCCTGTAGCAAACAGAAGTGAGCTCCAAGGAACTGAACAAGATGAAAAGACTTGTTAGGTGGCAGGGAGCAGGAATAAGGAAGTTACACCAAACAGCTCAATCGGATGGGTTGTGACAAGGCCACTTTCCTTGAGGGATGGGAGGGTCTATCAGGCAGCTTAGCTAACTAATGCCAGTTGGTGATTCCTATTGACTGGCGTAAGATTCTATTTCTGGAAAACCTGAAAGGGTAATGAAATCTCGGTTTAGTGAGGTGGGACCTATGAGTGACTCCATTTGGAGCCTGTTGTCTTGTTTTTAAAACTGTTTATTTGCTGGGAGTGTGTGGTGGGAAGCAGTGTCTGGGGGTTTTGGTCTGCTTTCGGTTTTGCGTTTGTCTTTGCTGCACATTGTGCAGTTGGCGGGGCCTCAGCTCCCTGTCGCTCTTGTTGTTCATTCGCCAAGTCCTGTCCGACTCTGCAACCCCAGGGACTGCCGCATGCCAGGCCGCCCTGTCCCTCACCACTTCCCAGAGTTTGTCCAAGTTCATGAACTGGTGATGCCATCCGACCACCTCACCCTCTGTCGTCCCCTTCTCCTTATGCCATCAGTCGTTCCCAGCATCAGGGTCCTTTCCAGCGAGTCCGCTGTTTGCATCGGGTGGACAAGGTATTGGAGCTCCCTGACCAGAGATGAAACCCATGTTCCCTGCTGTGGAAGCATGTAGTCTTAACCACTGGACTGCCAGGAAAGTCTCAACAGTGTTTTGGGCTTATATTCCTGAAGAAGTATATTTAAATAGTTTTCTAGAAGCAAAATCAAAAAGGTTTAAAACCTAAATGTCATTATTGTTTTTCCTTGTTATTACCAATTAATCCTTCAATGCCCAACTCAAGTATATCATTTTCCACCAAGAAGCCTCCACCACCTCAGTTAGAATTTTTGTTTCCTGAAGTCCTTGCATTGCTGTTTAGTTTCCAGCCATATGTGGTGAAATATTATTATTTAATTAATACATATATGTTAGAGGCCAACAATGAGTCAAGTTGGGAATATAGATAAATAAAACAGAAGAGACAGAAGTGTAACTATTAGATAATATTATGTTTACAATAGATAACAGTTATCTTAGCTCTACTTTTACTATTTAAATGGCTTATCTTTAATATACATTTACAGAGGTCTGTGGAAAACTTTTTACAATTTTCCTATTACATTTTGCAATGAAACAAATCCCACAACTAAATTTCAAATATTTTAAACATGCCAATTAGAATCTAACATTCTCATAAATAATTTTTTTTCTGAATCAGATTTATTGCAGTCTAACAACTGCATAGAATTGAGACCAAAATTTCAAGAATAGTCTTACAACTTGATCTTAACAAGGCTGAGATGAAAATGCTCAAAAATATGTCAGGTGATCATCAACCTCATACTGTTATTTTCAGATACTGTTAATTGTTCTGTTAGTCATTCTCTCTATTTATATAGAGTGTTTTTTCAATTCAAAATTGAAACCAGTATTATTTTGCATGTGCTGTATTACAGCAGAATCTTTGATTTGTTCTAACAGACTCTGGGAAACATTTAAAATTCTATAAATTACTTAGAAGTCACCACTTCCCTATTCTAACCTGGATTTCAATATAATACATTTTTAAAGGCAAATAGAGTAGATTAACATACACTGTATTGTTCATTCAAAAGTTGGTCCTCTTGGGTATAATCATTTACTTATATTTGTGCTTTTTATAAACACAAAATAAATCTCTTGCATGTTCATCCTCCCTAAACTGATAATGAACATAGGGAAACTATCACTAGATATTGATAATGAAGAATTCATTAATTCCTTGGTTATGCCTGCCTGGTGTGTTTAATTTAAAATGCTTAACTATATAAATACTATACTATCTTCATTCAGCGTGTACTTTTGAAAATCCATTTTTACACTATGCTATCTTAACTCATTATACTCAACGTCTGTTTCTGCTATAATAGCCAAAAGTAAGTGACCACTAGATCTTCCTTTAGTGTGAGTTACCAGTTAACTGAGAACTGTTTTCAATTTCTTTAATAATTTTAAAAAAAATGGTGATGTCAGTATTAAATTATAAAATTAAGATAAAGAGATAAAGAAACCCAGGGATATTATGACCAAAACTGAAGCTAACATTAAGGGATACGACTGATGGGGTTTCAACATTTTCTGGAACTTGTTCTCATGATAAAAGAAATGTGTTCTCGTAGCATCATCATAGACAAAGTCCAGTGAAAATGTTTTGTAATCAACCATCTTACAATGGAATAGATATTGATCTGATTTATGAGTTTATGGATTACTTAAACATAGACTTCAGCATTTTATCATCAGGTTTTTTTTTTTTTTTTTTTTTTTTTTTTTTATCATCAGGTTTTAAATGAAATTTATATATTAAGTTGCAGTCATTCTAGAATATTAGAAGATATTAATAATTGACTTCCTCAGAAAGAAGATTTGTGGGCAAATCCACCATATTTGCATCAATGTATCAAACTAGGGCTTCCCTGGTGGCTCAGATGTTAAAGAATCATCCTGGAATTCAGGAGACCTGGGTTCGATCTGTAGATCGAGAAGATCCTCTGGAGAAGGGAATGGCTATCCACTTCAGTATTCTTGCCTAGGCAAGAACAAAAATATACAAAATACAGTTTTTTTTCCTTCACAAATTTAAGGATGAATAATAATTGAAAAGTCACTTTAAAAAAAAAATGTATTTTGGTCTGCGCTGGGTTTCTTTGCTACTCGCAGCTTTCTCTAGTCGCAGAGAGTCGGGGCCGGTCTCTGGGTGCTGTGCTTGCGGTTCAGTGACTGACATGCAGGCTCAGTTCCCTGCAACACATGGAATCTTCCCAGGCCGGGGTCGAACCTGTGTCCTCTAGATTAGCAGGCAGATTCTTAACCACAGGATTACCACAGAAGTCTCTGAAGAGTCCCATTTGATGCCTATTTCTTGGCAAGAAAAAGTCCTTTAAAAAAGTTGTATGTGGGTATGTTCATGTTACCACAGAAGCAGTTTACTTTTTAATAGACTTGCAAAGATTGCTGCTGCTGCTGCTGCTAAGTCGCTTCAGTCATGTCCGACTCTGTGCGACCCCATAGACGGCAGCCCACCAGGCTCCAGGCAAGAGCACTGGAGTGGGTTACCATTTCCTTCTCCAATGCATGAAAGTGAAATCGCTCAGTCATGTCCGACTCTTCGCGACCCCATGGACTGCAGCCTACCAGCCTCCTCCACCCATGGGATTTTCCAGGCAAGAGTACTGGAGTGGGGTGCCATCTGGGCACTTAAATTCACTTTTCCCCAAACGATAAAAGACTTTTTAATGTGTTTATGATCACAATTTTGATTATTATTGGCAAAATAATACCAGGAATTTTCATTAGCAAAGTAATAAATGTACCTGTGTGTGAATAGCTTTAACACACAGGCAGCATCCTCTGTAGAGTTTGTGAAATTCCTACAGTGGTAGCTGCCCTGTTACAATAGGCTGAGAAAGAAGACAAGCGTCTGCGTTGTGCAGTGTAGTTACAGAAATATTTAACAAGTGGAAACAAAACATGGCCTAGGGGCTTCTTCACTTGCCTTTCAAAGTGATATCAATACAGAATCTTACTGGTTTTATCATCTACCCTGAGTGTCCCTGGTGCTCAGATGGTGAAGAACCTGCCTGCAATGCAGGAGACCCAGGTTCAGACTCTGGGTTGGGAAGATCCCCTGGAGAAGGGAATTGCTACCCACTCCGGTATTCTTGCCTGGAGAATTTCATGGACAGAGGAGCCTCACAGGCCACAGTCCATGGAGTCACAAAGAGTCAGGCATGACTGAGCGACTGACACTTTCACTTTCATGGGTAATTAAACCTTTCTCTTCCAGCAGAAACTGGAAAAGAAATGGTCTAAACCAGAATGCTTAATTGTCTGTCTATCCCAGGAAAGATCTGAGCCAGAAACTTAGAGAAATAAGGAAATTCTGCTCCAGCCTCCTGTTTCTCATCAGTATGTTAAGTGATGCATTCCATTTTCAGCGATGAATTGTGAAGGTTAGACTGGTGAGGAGAGGGAGGCAGGTCTGACCCAGGCATCAGTCCTGCTTCTCCTGATAGACCTTCCAACATGTTTGCTTTCATCGTTTAGATTGAATGGCTGAACATCAATCATGCCCACATTCAAATGTAAATATGAAAGCATATTCCAGAGTAAAATATAAAATGGATTTTGGTCCTTTTGGTGAGTTAAATTATCTGCTCGATTGCTTCCATCCATTAGTGGGGATAATAGAGAACTGACTGAACATCTTTTCTATACAGGAACAATTGAATTAGGCTTTCTATCTACAAAAGTGACTATCACAATTACTGAATGTGTTTAATGCCACTATAAATCTTTCCTGAAAGTAGAGAAAGAAGAAATAATAACTCTTTGAGATATTCAGTGGCTGGGAAAAGGGAAATTAAATACCACAATTACTCAAAATTATAAGAAAAAAGCAACTCATGGGCTGTCCAAACTCTGGGAACCACAGTATCGCTTTATTAAGTAAACACAGGTGGGAGTTTCCTTCATAATAGTCTAGACACCACACCAGACCTTAGCTCCTAAATATTTATGGAAAATTTTCTAAGAAAGCATGATGGATATGGTCTAGACAAACAGTTCCTTACACAGACTCTCTTCTAGAAGACACTCACAGCATATTCTCAAAAGGCCGTCTTTTTAGCGGGAGCCATAGGGAGCGCCTGTAGACCAGTAAAGGCGTAGTGATCCCATGCTTCTTAGGGGCGTTGTGGTTTGTATGATGAAGGACCATGCTGTATCAACACACACAGTTGTACTTGGAGGCCATCCTTCTGCCAAAAGAAAAGTTGTCTAAAATTGAAAATTAATTATAGTTTCAGTTTAGCCTTCTCTGTCTCTCCTTGTCTGTCTCTTGCTTTCTCACAACAACCTAAGACTGTACTTAGTATCTGTGTTAAAAATACTGCAAATATAAAGACAAGGAGAAGACTTAAGTATTTCTCCCACATCTCTAGATTAATATTTAAAACATAGTAAACTATGTAGTAAATTAAAGATGTCATGGGAAAAGTCTCCAAGAGCTTGACTTCTGCAGTCTTATAGCAGGAGTTTTTTATAGATGATTGACCCCACACCTAGTTTTGGTCACTCAGGGCTCATGGAGAACAATCAGTTTAGTTGTTTGGTGTCACACAACTAGATGATAGAAGATCCTGGCCTGGAAAAATGTCTGGACCCATCAATAACATTTATTTCAAGGAGGATATAAAACACTGGGAAAATGAATGTCTTCAGCTAAGCCTACTTATTCCATTCTGTTGTTTAATGTGTTTTTTAGCATTGCATTTTGTTGATGTCTTGAGTCTCTTTATGCATGTATAAATTTGCTGTATCTGTCTTGACTTTGTATTATCTTTTTAGTTTGTTGAACTCACGTGTGACAAGGAGCATGCTATTTGCCAACACAAGAAAACTCCAAATATCCGGTATAGGATGCTGTTAGTAAAAGCGCCCTGGAATGTGATGTTCCAAAGGTCAGGGTTGCCTTTTGTTCATATTCATATCCTAACCACTAGCCATATCGGTTATTTAAATGCATATTTAAATTAATTAAAATTGAATAGGTAGAATTCACTTTCTCCATTGTACTAGCTGCATTTCAGGTGCCCAACAGCTTGAAATAATTCAATTGCTCAAGTGTAACCACTGGTTGCTACCAAATATGGAATATCACCAGCATCATAGAAGTTCTTTTAGTGCTGGAGGGCGTCCCTGGTAGATCAGCTGATAAAGAATCTGCCTGCAATGCAGGAGACCCAGGTTCAATTGCTTGGTGGGGAAGATCCCCTGGAGAAGGGAATGGTGACCCACTCCAGTATTCTTGCCTAGAGAATTCCATGGACAGACCACGGGTCACAAAGAGCCAGACATGACTGAGCGACTAACACTTACTAACTTAGTGTTGGTAGCGATGAGTACTACAAAGACAAACAGCATATTAGGGAGAGATTGGATGGGGGTACATATAGAGAGAGATGGTTGATAAATAGGTTAAGTGGATGGGTAAAGAGGGAGGGAGGAAGGGAAGGAGGGTAAAAGAATGAGAGAAGATGAAAGAAAGATAACTAGCTGATATTCTGAGATATTTTAGATGGGGTTCTGCAGCTGGGTAATTCTGTAAGAAGTTTGCTCATCACCACCTTTCTGAGGCTTGTAAAATGTCTCTGATCCACAGGATACAGAGTGGAGAAGCCGTGACTTATTACAGGCACCCTGTCACCTCAGTTAATACAGCATGCCCACCTTGAGGTAGGTGCTTTGAAGCAGAGTAAGCAGCTTTCAAATTCTTTAAGCACAAAGAAGACAAAAGCTGCAGTAATGATAATTTAGGACATGAGCCTCTGGCATTCATATTATGGCATAGGGATGCAAAAACAATAAAAATGTCTGTGTACCTGTGGTTTAAGTCCATATTTATAACTTTTCCCTGAAGATTATATGCTGCATTCTCATTATTCCCATCATTTTCGTCTTGTTTTAAAATCATGTTATTGTATTATTCATAGAATTAATTTTAACATCTTACAAGCCATTTAGCAGAGCCAATATACATCTGCTAAGTATCACATATTACCAATGAGGATTATGATCCTTGTCTAATGACTACATGCAAGAACTTTTTTCCTGAGAAACATGTAAAATGAAAAAAAAATTTTTAATGAACTTATTAGGTTACATAATCCTTTCCCAGAGTTGAATAGTTCTCTAAAGAATGGTCTCAGTGTTTCTTTCTCAGCCCAGTTGGAAATGTCTCATATAATGGAATGACTGTCTTGCTCTCTTGGGAAGTGACAGTATGTAGAATTCTGAATCAGAAACATCACAGATTTCTGTGCAGAGGGAGGTTTTCCCATCCTATAATAAGAAAGAACATAAACTTCCTATCAGTGATAACACAGAAAAAGCTTTTATTAAATATTCCCATAAATCTACCTTTACTTTTTGCTTCTGTCTTAAAAATTTTAATTGTTAAACATTCTGAATAATTGTCATTCAGAATCTTGGCTTCCCTAGTGGCTAAGACAGTAAAGAATCCGCCTGCAATGCAGGAAACCCAGGTTTGATCCCTGGGTCGGGACTATACCCTAGGGAAGGATATGGCAAACCACTCCAGTATTCTTGCCTGGAAAATCCCATGAACAGAGGAGCCTGCTGGGCTACAGTCCATGGGGTTGCACAGAGTCAGACATGATGGAGCAACTAACAGTTCAGAATGATAAATCATTCTGATGGGAAAGCACCTTACCTTTTCTTCAAGAATGATTAAACTCACATGAAAATACAGCCAATTTCAGATAAAAGTTTCCATTTAGATATATCAGTATACTGAAATATTTTAAAAACTCAATGATATGAACCATGAGGCAAATTATACCAGTATTAGTGGAGTACCATCTGGACATAACATCCATTTCTCTTCACAGCAAAGGATGCTTTCAATCCAAGGAAAGATTCCAATGGATCTCTCTGTAAGTAGGAAAATTTTATTTTAGTTTTCATTCCATATGTTCTTTTCTGTATGGGTTATATGTAAAAAAGTTTTTTAATAACAATTATTAAATTAAAAAGTGTAATATTTTACTATGCTACTATATGCTAGTTATGGAGATGTAGGAATGAATTAGAAAGTTAGAGTTTATGATTTAATGGAGCTTAGAATTTAGTTGTGACATAAACATCCAACACATTCTTACCTGAATGTTTATTTTGTCAAAGTTATAATAATAGTATCATATACATGTATATATGTGTATATATATTTAGTGAAAGGCAGTCATTGATTGCAAGGAGAATATATGATAGGTGGGCCTTATCAGGCTGGGGGGTCAAAGGGGGCCTCCTTTTCAAATAGCATTTCAGCTGGGTAAGTATTTCCATGTGAAAAACTAAGGAAGAACCTTAGAAGAAGAGGGAACAGCTTGTGGAAAAGAGTCTAGAATGTTCTGGAAACAAAATGTATGTGCTTAGGATGAAAAAGAAAGCACTGGACTTTGTGGCTGGAGAGAGAAGCAGAATCTTGCAAAGAGATTATTGCAGAGGAGGAGAAGCTGGAGGTGGGGAGAAGGGCCTGAGAGTGGTGCTGTGGGGCGGGAGCTTCCAGGAGGTTCAGAGAGATGAGGACTCCAGGTTGCCCTGAGGAAGAGGGCAAGTGACCTCAGTGAATGCCGGCTCAGTGTAGAGCGTGTGACTGGTGAGGCATCATGAGATAGGCTAGGAGTAGATGGGCGCTGAAGCTGAGACGGAAGCTAGTTCATGCTTTCAGAAAAGTTGGCCTTGAAAGGTGGAGAGAAAACTATGCTTGCAGGCAGTCTCTTTGTTCTTATTTTTAAGAATGGCAAACACTAAATTAGATTTCAGTGCTGATGGGAAAACGTTCAGTAGATAGGGAAAAGATAGATTTAGGAAAAAATGAAAAAGGGAGAATAATTCCTAGCATAAGAAAATTACAGATAGAATTACATTTTAGATAGTTATATTTCTTTCAAATATGATGCATATATATCTGGAAAAATATTCTACTCTGTGCTTTATTATGGAAATTCTCTTTGTAGTTATCTCTTTTCTAATTCTAATAAATTTATTTAATTTTAATATTTAATCATTTGGCATTAAATTGTTTGCTATGCATTATCCTAAAACTATTCACAATGCTTGTTACTAATAATTACTTATATTAACTTAGCATTCCCTTATTACTAACAAATTCCTGGGTCATATCATTGCTCATGTAACTAATGAAATTTTGGTTTAATTGGCCATTCTCAACAGTATGTATCTATTCTTAGGTGGAACCTTGTTCTTGGGACTTAAAGAACTTATATTATGCAATGGAATGAATCTCTTGATCCTTTGAATGGAGAGAGGAAAATACAGAATAATGGAGAGGGATTTGGGAAGATGGCAGCTCAATTCAGCCACCACTTGCAGTTGCTGGGACCAGCTAAGAAGAGGGCTGGTAGCAGAGAGCAAATAAAACCAAGGGCTCCCTCTGGGCCTCTGGGTGCAGGGTTAGAGCAGACTCTTCTCCTTTGGGAGCTAAAAGAAATCCAAAGGAACAGTGTTCAAGACCTCTGGGTGGCCTAGTGAGAGAGTGGCAAAGAGCTTTTCTGACCCATAAAAGCAAAAATGGTGTCTGATCATTTGACTGTCTAATCGTTGACTCAGGAAGGTCATGATGATCTATCAAAAATATGAAAAAGTCACAAGACCTGACTAGAGTCTCAGAATTCTCTCCACCCTTACTATCAGAGGATGTGAGCCTTTGAATCTGGAATAGTAAAGCCTCCCCACCATCAAATGGACTTTCCCCATAGCTCAGATGGTCATGAATCTGCCTGCAATATAGGAGACCCGTGTTTGATCTTTGAGTTGGGAAGATCCCCTGGAGAAGGGAATGGCTACCCACTCTAATATTCTTGTCTGGAAAATCCCATGGACAGAGGAGCCTGGCGGCTTCAGTTCGTGAGATTGCAAAGAGTCAGACATGATTGAGTGACTGACACTACAGCTACCATTGAATGAATTGTTATATATCAGAATCAATATCTAGAATGTATAATTTTAAAATATTTTATTGACAATGGAAGGAGGAGGAGGGGGTAGGGCAGGGGACAGAGGAGGAAAAAACTTAACCTTTATGAACAATATTATAAACTTTATTGAAATATATTAAAGAAGAACCAAACATAGGGAAAGGTAAAAATAGGAAATATTTTGGATAGGAAATCTCTGCAGAATATTTTGGAAGTAAGCATTGATTTTATACAGATCCTGTGACCCTGCACTTCTGTTCCCACATGCACAGGCCAAAGGAACTCTGATATGTAAATATACAAAGAGACATCATCATCATTATTGTCATCACAATTAATGTTTACTATTTATGTACGTGCGTACATGCATGCTCAGTCATGTCCGACTCTTTGCAACCCCATAGACTGTAGTCCACCAGGCTCTTCTGTCCGTGGAATTCTGTCCAGTAAGATTACTGGAGTCGGTTGTCATTTCCTTCTCCAATTTATGTACAGGTACAACCATAAGCATATTATATAAAGTAGCTCCTTTATCACATTGCACCATTTGAAAATGCTGATATTTGACTATTTTTGACCTACAAAAATCACAGTTACATATGCATCAGGCTAATATTCTTCTTAATATTTCTATGAAGTAGGCATTATTATCTCCATTTTAAAATGGGAAGCTGAGGCCCAGAGAGACTAAACAACTTTGCCAAGTTTGCTCAGCTACTGAATGGAGAGCCATACATCAAATTCACGAAATCTGACACTGGAATCTGTGCCCAAACCTTTGATGTGGTACCACCTCTCAACCTGGAAAGAATGTTCACAGCAACACACCTCAGGATAGCAAAAGGCTGAAAATGATATTAAAGTCCCTTAACAAGGGAGCAGATAAATAACTAGGTGTGTATTCATAGAATACAAAGTACCCAAAATGAATAAACTAGAGTTCCTCATCTCCATGTTAAATGAAAAAAAGAGCATTTCCATGAAGGTTGAAAACATTTAAGATAGTGTTATATATTATTGAGGGACACAGAGGTATGTGACACACAGATTCTTTCCCATGAATGAGAAGCCCCAGGTTAGGATAGTGAGTGTAGAGGATGCCACTGGGGGAAGGATGAAGAAGAAATATCCATTGTATTGGTAATATTTTAGTTTAAGTGAGGTGGTTGGGTACATGAATGCTTGTGGTCTCATTCTTAAGGCAACTCTGCAGGCACAGAGAGAGAGAAATACCCACAAAAAGATATTCTCAGAGAATGTTATGAGGAATGAAAAACTTGGTAAGAGTGGGGGCAGTAAAAAAAAAAGGACAACATTAAACATTTCAAAGATGTACACAAGGAGTATAATATGATCTCATTTATGTAAAATTCATCTGTATTTACTTGTATGTTCACAAAAGGAGTATGAAGTAGAGAGGCCAAGATCTTAACAGAGATTGTGCCAGTGTGATAACATTTCAAAGTGACTTTTACATAGTTTTCTTACAGTTTTGTACAATTTTCAAGTATTTTGCACTTACTTATATGCAGTCAGAAAAAGTTACAGCATTGTAGACAAAGAGAGGATTGAGAAAGCTAGATGGGAAGGTGGACTCAACCTTTCAGTAAGGCAGATAAATGCTGGCTTCTCTCTCATTTAGGCTTCCCTGGTAGTTCAGATGGTAATGAATCTGCCTGCAAGCTGGGAGACCCAGGTTCAATCCCTGGGTTGGGGAGACCTCTAGAGAAGCGAATGGCAACCCACGCCAGTATTCTTGCCTAGAGAATTCCACGGACTGAGGGGCCTGGCCGGCTGCAGTCCATGGGATCACAAAAAGTTGGAAACAACTGAATGACTAACACTTATACTAAACTTATCTCTCTCATTTAGAAGTGATAGACAGTATTTCCCACCAGGATCACTCATCTGGTTCAAATTCCATGTCTTATGGGCACCATCTAATTAATTAGCTAACAATCTCCCTAGGAATGTTTGGGCTAGGGATCTATCTTCTTCTAGGATGTGCTTATATCTTTGACAGGCATGGGAGCTTTTTATTTTCCTTTTTTATAACTTCTATTTTTAATTAGGGATAATTTACAATGTTGTGATGGTTTATGCCATACATGAGCATGAATCAGCCGTAAGTATACACACGTCCCCTCCCTCTTGGTCCTCCCTTCTACCTCCGTCCCCATTCCAACCCTCTGGGTCATCACAAAGTACTGGCTTTGCATTCCCTGAGAACCAAAAGGGAGTAGTAGCATTGAAACGTGTGCACCACCATATGTAAAATAGATAGCCAGTGGGAATTTGCTATATGAGGCAGGGAACCCAAAGCTTTTTTTTTTTTTAAACTGGAATGGTTGGGGGGTGGGGAAGGGAGAAGCAGCTTAGGGGTCCAGGAGGAAGGGGGAATTTTAAATTTGGAGTTTCAAATACGTAAGATTTTTGGAGGGATAAATAGCATGGGCGATGAATTCTAGGAGGAGAGCTCTGGGTGAGGGATTTGAAGTTCTAAATGGGGATAGAATGAGGTTCTGTCCTTCCCTAATGGGAAAGGGGTCTGTTCTGTACATGCCCCTTGAACTGCCTTAGATTGCCCTAGAGAAGACCAGAACCTGGGCAGTCTCTTTTTCATGAAGAATTGCGATGAGCACAGAAACAGAACTATCTCGTTGTCCATATGGTAAGGTAAGAGATGTGTTAGAGAGGAAGCCGTTCTCTCTACCTCTACCTGGAAGCCGATGATTCTTGGTCACCACAGAGACAGGGCTTCACCAGCATGTGGAGTCAACATCTTGCACTTCTCAAGAAGGGCAGATGAGAGGTGAATTTCTCTTCCCCAGATGAATTCCCAGGGAGCCAGAGCAAAGTGGCCAGTAAAGTGGAAGGAAGGTTTGGTCTCCTGCTGGCAGACCAGGTTGTGAGCAATGGCTTTGAGAACTTTTAAAGATGACTGGAAGACTTCATGGAACAAATTTCTAATAACAGGAAGATGGTTGATTGGTTCGTAAAAAGAGAATGTGTATCATTGTGTACGTGAAAATAGATCATGGTTAGAAGCACCAGTATGGGTTACCCTTATTTGGCCAAATTTATAAATAGGTATTGTCTAATGAAGAATGTTAGCAGTGCTTTTTAGTATTGTGCGGATTACTTTTCACAATGTTAAAGAGTTAGTAAAATTGTCTGAGTTTAACTTTTTTTTTTAATTATGAAATGAGTGAAAGGACAATCGTGTGAGAGATGATAAGGGCTAGAGTGAAAGAAGAGAGACAGAGAAAGACATGGAGAAAGAAAGAACATTAGTTGTACGTAGAAGCAGACGGGATGAGGAAGAAAAATGAAGACCCATAATAGCTCTTCAATCTGTCTTTATAGAAGTAAACAATCATTAATAGTGAAAACACAGAGCTGAAACTTTAGAGCTGAAAGGAGGCTTAGTTTTCATAAATTCCAGAAAGCTCATTATACTGATTAGGAAACACAGTCTAAAGACTTCCTGAGAAGAAGAGTCTCAGACTGAACAGATTTCTGTTGAATGTCATGTATTAACTTAAGGCTTAATATATGTATTGTTAGCATTTTCTGAATTGGGTTTTCAGCAAATTAGGAGCAAATGAATCATCCATAATTACCGGAGTTGAATTAAAGGAGAGTATTTTCCTACTTAAAAGGTAGGCTGGGGTCAATTTTATGGCAGTGTTATTTATGTTTATGCATAAAGACATCTGGTGGTCTGAAAATTCCATTTCCATTTCCAAGCCTTTTATATTTTCCACAAGTTGAAATGCCTGGTTCCTGATGAATTCATTAGAATTGTTATAAAGGTGAAAGGAAAGGATATAATAGAAATGGTAAGTGAAAACCTGTCACTAAGTCACTTTTGTGACCCGTGGACTATATATAGCCTGCTGGGCTCCTCTGTCCATGGGATTCTCCAGACAGAAACAGTGGAGTGGGTTGCCATGCCCTCCTCCAGGCGATCTTCCCAAATCAGGGTTCGAACCCAGGTCTCCTGAAGTGGCAGGAGGATTCTTTTCCACTGAGCCACCAGGGAAGCATGGTATTAGAATTCCAAGGAAGGAAGGTAGAATAACAGAACAGACTGTTGGGAATATGGATGAAAAGAATTATCCTCATCTTCAGAATGGAGACGGTAAGGCACAAAGTTAAATGAGATGCGTATTTTACTGGCAGTGACATATGCCCCACAGGTGGATGGGAAATGCTCTTATAGTAGTTTTAATTTGCTTTCCTCTGGTTGCTAATGAATTTGAATGTGTTTTCCTCTGTGATTCATCCATTCTGCTTCCTTTACTGAGAAACTCCTTATCTTTCGCCAATTGCTACATTATTTGTCATTTAAAAAAATTCTTTTGTAAGAATCCTTTATATGCTCTTCATACCAAACCTTTGTTGGTTGTGTGTTGTGCAAACACATCCTTGCTATTTGAGGCTTGTCCCTTCACTTTTTAGTGGTTTCTTTTCATGATCAGAAGTTCTTTAACGTAGTGTAATTATCAGTCTTTATTTTATAGTTGTCTTTTATGTCCTTTTCAATATCCTATCCTGAGATATTTTTTTATTGTCTTTCAAAAGCTTGTGCTTTTGCCTGAAATGTATAATTCTTTAATTTACCTTAAAGTTTTACATGGAGAGGATGTGAAGTAGAAATATAATTTTTATTATTTTGTATCTACAACTAAATGTGCTCATACCATTTCTCAACAATCTGTCCTTTACCATTGTACTCCAAGGCCCATTGCATGAAGGATTAGATTTCTAAATGTGAGGGTTTATTCCTGTAGTTTCCATTCTGCTTTCTTGGATCTGTTTGTCTATCTCTAGACAAATATCATGCTATCTTAATTGCCTTTGCTTCACAATAAGTGTCAATATATCTGGTAATAAGGCTTCCCTGTTGGCTCAGATGGTAAAGAATCTGCCTACAATGCAGGAGACCTGGGTTCAATCCCTGGGTTGGAAAGATCCTCTGGAGAAGGAAATGGCAATCCAGCGTTCTTGCTTGGAGAATTAAGTGGACAGGAGAGCCAGGAGGGCTATACAGACCATGGAGTCTCAGAGTTGAACGCGACTGAGCAACCTTCACTTCGCTTCACTATCTCATAGTAAACCCACCGTCCTTGTCCCTGTCCTACATACAGTTTAGAATCAGCTTGTCAGATTATATGTAAAAGTCTTTTCTGTCATTATATTAAATTTGTAGATAAATTTTGGGAGAATGGATATTTTTGTGATGTTGAGTCCTTAAAATCTGGATATAGTTTCTAATAGGAAAGACATTATTTTCCTAGGCCAACTGGCATGATTTTTTTAAATATTAAAATTAATTTATATCTGAAGCTAAACTTAGTAAACCTGAATTTTAAACAGAATGAGCATTTATAAAAATCTGAAACTCCTCGAATTCTGGAAGCCAAGGAGCAGTTTACAAAACTGAGACACATTTTACAAAGCACTCCTTACCTGAGACCCCTGTCCTTTTCAAATTCACTGAGTTATAAGAAGAGCTTTTATTTTAAGGAGCTTAATTCATCTGGTTTAAGTTCACTGATACTAAGCTAATATGAAAGCTATTTCTTCTAGCTGCTAGAAGTCTGTCTTTTCAGTTGAATTTTAATTCCTGTATGGAATTGCTTTTTTTTTAAGCTAATTTTTCTGAAAATACATATAGTTTGAGCAACAATCTCCTCCAAATATCCTCTTATTTTCTTTTTTTTAATATCCTCTTATTTATGCATTTCTGGTTTTGTGCATTCCTCTCATGGTGAGATGAACAAGCAACTGAACTTAAAAGGGTCAAAACTTCAGAAGCCCTTTTTCTTGAAATGCAGGGCCCAAATTCACTTACAGAGTCAAAACTGGTCCAGAGTTCTTTCTTTCATCGTTCATGTGCTTCCATAAGCAAAGCTTCCTATTCCCTAAATCCCATAGACAGAAAGCAGCTCTTCCAGCCTGGCTAAATATGGTGTATGTCAACGAGTCTCCCTCTTCATCCGGGTGGGCGGTGCCTTGAGAGTGTTAGTTGACCCTACCCTTGGCACTGATGTCAGACCTATCACTGGTTTCAGATGCCAACTGAACTCATGAGATGCTTCATCTCTTCTTCCATGGAAGTGACTTCAGTCATTGGGAGAAACAGAAAATTACTTATTATGTGAAACTTTTGTACCCATAGGTGTGTGGGCTATTTTGAAGAAGGGCTAGAGATCCATGGTTGTAGAAGGAGACAAAGGAAAACTGCCAGTGGAATCCTACCATGGGGATGTAGCTAAAAGAAAATTGGTTTTACTTGCACATGGTAGATGCAGGAAAAATATTTGTTGATAACAGCCAATCTTCAAAACTTTATTTCTACCAAAAACCAATTCAGAATTCTCAGAAAACCATTGAAAGACATAGTGATATAGAGGAAATTGAGTTTTACTTCTTAACGCAGATTTTCTCTATCTCTTTGATTGTCCCCATCGCTTTTAGATTTGGATTTGCAGCAACAGATTTGTGCAGGCTCATTTTTTTTTTTCCTTCCTGATGCTATGGCTACAATTTATTCAACAAGTCTGCACCTTAGGTTATGACTGTATGGATCTACCAACTAGATTTCCCCAGGGCAAAGTAACTAGATCTGAGAACTTTTATCTTGTAATGCACTCAAGCTTTTCTAAGAAATATTATTTACTGAAGTAATAAATTATTAAATTATTTACCCCAAAATGGGTAGAACATAGAACAAGGTTAAGCACACATGTCAATTTAAGTTCATTATATCTTAGGCAGTGGGTGTGAAGTTATTTCTGTTACTCTTTAATCAACCCTGTCTTTTCTTAATCATTAAAGGAAAAGATTTTCTTTTTTTTTCCCCCCCTCTCTCTTCAGGCGTCAACAATTTCAGAGGCCTAAACTATCATAAAACTTCTTGGCTATTTCAGATAGCCAAATCACAAATCTTGCTTACTTCAAGTAGGTGAGATTTTATAGAAATTTAATGATATTTAATGGATTTCTTCGGCTTATCCAGACTGTGATTTTGGTTTGTCCAGTTGGCACTCTCAGCACTGGTATATTCTCTCTACCTTATCTCAACAAAAGGACCTCCCTCCCCTCCTCCTTACTTTTTTGCATTGGTTATCTGCTTCCTTTCATTTTGGAACAAAACTGGAACATTTAATAGGTAGATAAATGCAATTTTGTTGTTTTTATTACAATCAGCAGGGTTTTTTTTTCCCCCCCCTGATGCCTGAACTACCATCTCACTTACTCTAATTCAGGGCTAAGGCCTTTTATATGCTATACTTCAATAATTAAGATTATGAAACAGCCAGCCTAGGAGATGAGTAACACATATTTAAACTGCCTTCTTAATGAGGCTTTGCATTTCTCTCTCTCTCGCTGTCGTAAAATTCAATCAGATAGAACACTTTAAATGTTATATTCAGGTCTTTCTCTCTGTTCTCTCACTTTGATCCTCACTTGATATGTCTATTTTTCTTATATCCTTCATTGAACAGAAAGAGTAGCCAACTTCTCTGTAGTTCAGAAAATATTAATGGCCCTTTTTAAAGGTTAAATGATAGCCATATAGGGTTATAAATTGCAGGTAAAAGTGTATGATCAGTTGCTAAAATAGAAATAGAAAATACAATTTGGGACTCTTTAGTTGTAGAAAAACAATTACATATAAACCACTATGATTTCTATTTAAAAAAAACATTTTCTGTCACAAATCAAAGGCAAAAAACTGTAATATGTCAGCATTAGCAGTATTTTGGCAAAAACGCACTTTTTCAAAGTCTAAAGCTTGCTTTGCTTTTAAATGATAATGAAGTGGCTCTTAGGCCCAGTAAGAAACCATCTTCGGATGGTCTATAGCCTTAGAAATGCTTTAAAGCATCAATATTCTCTGCAGAAGTCTGATCTTTTAAAATTGCAAATTGGAAAGGCATAACAAATATCTTCCTGATGGTCAAGCTTTAGGAAAATTAAAAATGTGGAGATTAGCATACTGTAGTACAAATCCAGGAATGGTTGTTTTTAATCCTTCTGTTCTATACACAGGTTTTAAAAGCTAGAAATTACAACATTTTGATTAAGAAATAATGTTATAAGGCAGATATGTATCTTTTTCACAGGGAGGTGTTGTGAAATTAATAACTAGAAATCTTCATGAGTAAGTCTTAGCTTAGTGCTAAGGATGCTGTTTGGTCTCAAAAATCAAGAGATAATTAATATATCGCAGTCTTGTTACTGCTTGTTTTCTCCTCATTTATTGCATAGTTCTTTTTAAATAAGCAGAATCATCTGAGTCTAAAATCTCTTCCTACCCATTTAAAACTCTGACATTATGTGTCACTCAAGTAATTTATGGATGCAGGAGCCAACATGTGTCTTCATGTGACCGATTTTCTTTCTTAGGGTAACTGGGCAAAATTGGAAGTTAGGTTATTTGTCTTTGGTGTTTTAAGTTTCATCCTCTAGCTAGCTTTAGCCTGGATGCCTGGAAGGTATCATGCTGCCTCCCAACCCGCACCTCCATTTGCTCCTCTGACCTTCTCAGGAAAGGTTCTCCCCCCTCCCCAGCCCCCACCAGAGTATGCCCGGTGCTGAGGGAGACGGGACAATTCTTGATGTCCTTGAAATATCAGACTCCTTATTCCACTGTTATTCAAGATAAACTTTGGGTGGCCTTACTATTTCTCAAGATATACTTGCCAGTTCTGGGACAATTTCCAGACCTGGCATATTTCTGACTCTAAGGAGACCAAATATTCTGGTTTCTTCGGGATTATCCCAACACAATTACTAATAGTGCCTCTTGCACAATCAGAAATGTCTGTTTGAACAATAAAGAATATAGCTGCCTTAGCTATAGATGAATACTTACCTTCAGTTTCTGTAAAAGAGCAAGTAAGTTGAGGCCTGGAAAGAGAATACTGGTTTTAATGATTCAACACTTTGCTGATATTTGAGAAAGCAGATTAATTGGGGATTTGGGGGCTTGAACTGAAATGAAATGAGTTGAAAAGTGAGTGAGATACAAGGAAAGGATCATACCTGGAGGGGAAGGTAGGTTCTTTCACAATAAATCAAATCAAGTCACATTCTACATTTCCATAATAACCCATATCATTGCTCTCAATCATAGCCAACCAGCAGCTCAATTTTTTTTTTTTTGTTGTTGAATCTCCTATCTCATTGTCAGTCCCCTCCATATCATTCAGGCTCTGCATTATAAGCTACAGAATCTTGTTTCATTTTTCTTCCCCATAAAATTAGTGTTTTGTATCTGTCTCTTCCAATTCTGTCATAAGATCAGAGTCAAAGACTCTCATTGGTTTTGCCACTGCTAGGGGTATTGTCATAACCTTCTAACTCACCAGAATCTGTGTGTGTTCAGTCCTCAATCTGGCGTACTCGCCACGACCCCATGGACTGCAGCATGCCAAGCTTCCCTGTCCTTCACCATCTCCTGGAGCTTGCTCAGACTCATGTCCCTTGAATCAGTGATCCCATGCAATCACCTCATCCTCTGCCGCCCCCCTTCTCCGTTTGCCCTCAATCTTTCCCAGCATCAGGGCTTTTTCCAGTGAGTTGGCTCTTTGCATCAGGTAACCAAAGTATTGGAGTTTCAGCTTCAGCATCAGTCCTTCCAATGAATGTTCAGGACTGATTTCCTTTAGGATTGACTGATTTGATCTCCTTGCAGTCCAAGGGACTCTCTAGAGCCTTCTCCAGCACCGCAGTTTGAAAGCATCCATTCTTTGGCGCTTTTAATTTGTCTTCCATGCTATTGACTGTTATTTCCTGGAAAAATATGCATCATGTCCTAGTCTGCTTTAAAACTTCTATGTGCTTACTGTTGCCAACAAAGTAAAGATCTAGCTGCTTAATAGGATATAAAAGAGCTTTCAAAATCTGGTTTCAAAGTGCATTTTCAATTGTAGCCATTCCCATCTCCAAGTTCTTGTCCTGCTCTGCAGTAAACTGAAACTCAGGCCATGCTAAGGTCTTAGTTCCTAAAGACACCTTTTCTCTGTTTCTTTGCCAGAATGTCCTCTTCTTTCTCATTTCTACTCCCGTCTTTCTGTGCCTCATGTATGTCCAAATAGGCTTCAAGACCCAACTCAAATATTATCTTCACTCTGAAGCTTTTTCCAACTCTTTTTTAAAGAAGAAGTTTGTGTTACTTGTGCACTTAAAAAAATGCCTCTATTCTAATGCTGACAGTGAAGGCCCCAATTGTGACTGTCTTACTTTTCTGTTGTCAAACTTTTGAGGGCAGCAACAAAGTTTTATGTGTTTCTGTACGGACAGAACTTAAGAACTTCTAGTACATAATGAAACCTCATTCTGTATTTGTTAATGAAGATTAAGACATCATAAATTTCACTCAGAGTTCTTTGTATCTACTTTCTACCTCTCTTGAAAACCACATATTCACTTTTTTATTTTATATGGACTCTGGTTCCCTTCAGTCTTATCAATATATCTTTTTGTTTCTCAAACTTAAAAAGTTGCAGAATCCCAAGGTAATCTCAAGGATTCTGCTGATCCCAGGTGGAGGAATATAACATAAATTAATCTAAATATTTTAGATGATCATTTATCACTAGGTGATAATATGCAACAATATCTATGGTGGGTACTGAAATTTCATAGCAATATACAACCAGAAGATGGTTCTCTAGATGACTGAGAAAATGCTCATATTAATTTTCAAAGCATTTTATCAAAATTAAAATACAAGATAAAAATACTCAGATCCCAGCAGATCTCCCAAAGCTATTTTGAGAATCACTGCACTATGGAGAATTCCCTTCTACTTCTGTGCACTGCCAGTTAATTATTCAGAGAACATAGCAAGGGTCACAAAGTAGATACTATGGATATTTGCCTACAGAGGGAATGTATCTCATCCTCCCAGTCACAGCTCACCAAAGAAGAAACACAGTTTAACTAAGGAATAGAAATAGGAAGAAGAGAGAGTGAGTGGAGAGGAGGAAAGAACAGGTGAAGGAAAGAACAGGAACACATGTCCTGCTTGAGGGATTTGTCAGGGACACAGCACCCCGCGGGCTCTAAAAGTCTGCCTTGAGCCACCTGCTCTGATGTGTCTACACCTTTCTGCTCAGTCAGAAATTGCACTGTTCAACATTAAGAGTCTATTTCTTGCTTTAGATGGGAATGTTGTCTCTAGAAATTCTCTGTAAAAATACTCCTATTTTACAGGAAAAATTAAAAAAAAACCAAGCATTCTGGTTAATTTACTACAGTGATTTGTTAGTTTAGATTGACTCCCTTTTAGCCAGCTCAGTCTTCCGAGGTACAAGGAATTGAAGCTATGACTCATAACAGAAACAACAACAAACATAAAAATGCATCACATTTTCTAAAAGCCTAAGTGTCAGGGAATGTTCTATATTATACATATATGAAATCATCTAGTCTGTAAAAATAACTCTGTGATTAGGTGCCATTATGACTCTCATTTTGGAGATGGAGGAGCTGCCAAGAATCACATCTACTGATTCTGCCATTATGTTCATCCAGTCTCTTTTCAACAGAACCCTTGGTCATGAAGAAGACTAAAGATACGGACAGGCTGCCTTGGAAGATGCACATCTGTACAGTTGTAAATTCTGGGCATATACCTTATGATCAATTTGACCAAAATAAACATTCATGCAATTTTAAATGTACATTTATTAAGCTCAAACTTAGAAGCACTGGGCTAGGGACTGAGACTAGACAGATGCAATATAAATAATAATTGAGAAATACATTTGAAAACCCCTTGTATATGAAGAGCAATGTATCTTCAAGGAACAATGTTTCAAGCAAAAGGCTTTCACTCTATCCCTCAAGCTGCTAGTCTGTGATTTCCACCCCATCAAGGAATTTACAAAGCAAAAGCATTTTCACTTCAAAATAGCTTCTTTCTATTTCTTCTGTCTGAAGACTGACACTCTTCTGATTGCTTCCATTTTGATGAAATTGACCAGAGAAGATCGCAGTGGACTTAGATAAGACTTACATTTGTCCATTCAGAAAATTTCCTTGAGCACCTACTATCTGCCAGCCTTTGCTTGGTGCCATCTAGATAGCAGTGAGAGAGACAGAAACAGTTCTGAGTCTCATGGAGTTTGCTGTATAACATGTGCTTTGGTGGGCCACCACTAAGCAAAAAATCTGCTATAAGTCAACAAAGTTATTTATTCCAATTTCCAGCCGTAAGGTGGCACGCCTCCAGTGATTTATTGTACAGGATCCCCCCTTGCTGTGCATGTTCTTGCAAAGTCTCATTAGGACCTTTAAACTAAAAATATCTGATCCAGCTAAATTTTGGGAAGGGAAACTATTATTTGAAGAATTCATTTTCAGCAGCTGAGTGCCTCAGGAAGTTAGTAATGCCCAGTGGAGCTTTATGCTTCTGGTCTTCTCATTTGAAAGCAGCAGAGGTTGGAACGGTTCTTAGTTATTAACATCTAATGGCTGTTTTGTGACTTCTCAAGTGCATTGGACTCCTCCTCCCAAGTCCCAGGGAATGGAAAGATACTTATTTGGATTTAATTAACTCAGAGGAGAGTCAGCCTAAAGGATAATGATTGAGTATACTTAGTACTGAATGTTCCTACATCTTCCCTAAAACTTAATGATGGATTTGTTGGACTGCTAATTGCCAGGAGTATATGGAATAGAAGCCCCATGGAGAAGTAAAGCCAAAGTCAGGAAGTATCTGTCACCACCATTCTCCCTCTGCCATTAAGTTACAGTCTCACCTCTGTCTGTATCCGTCTTAACACAGAATCCCCTTTGCAGAAGTTAGCCCTTGTGTTCCAGATAGAAGCTCCATGAAATGTAGAAAAGAATGACAATATGAATGAGACTTCAAATCTATGCTTTTTCTTTGAAGCAACTTCTCAGTCTATCTTTCTCTCCTAAATATCTGTACTTTGCTAATTGAAAAGATACTTCCATTTTGATAAGTCTTCAATAACTTCCGTTTTGATCACTCAAATTCATATCTAGATTAATGAGATGCTGTACCTAAATTCCATGTTGTTTTGTAGATGCTGTCAAAAGCTGTCATAGTAATTTGTTCACAAATTTATTCATTCTCAAATATTTATTGCAGATATGCTATGTGTCAGGCACTGTGTGAGAAAGTGCAGGCGTAACAGTGAACAAGAGAGATATAATTACTATTCTTATGAGTTTACAAACTCACACATGTATTTATTTACTCACTCACCTATTTAACTAGTATGTATCATATGCTAGATCCTGTTTAAGGGATCTGGGAAGATTCCAAAATAAATAAGAAAGCATTCTAAGGAACAAATGTAGGGTCCCTTCAGGAGGACAGTGACAGTGGGATCATAAAAGGAAGGAAAAGTCTTTAAAGATAGTTTGGAGGTAGAATCAACACTGGATGATTTTCAGGAGTGGAGAAAAGGTAGATATTGATGGGGATGAATTTAACTTATTTGAAAGTTTATACAAAAGGTGTTCGGGTTGATTGCTGGTGCTACTGAACCAAGTTAGAAGATGAAGGAGGGGGGGAAAAAAAAGAAGATGAAGGAGGAGAACTAGCTTGAGAGCAGGTTTAGGGGAGACAGAGCAGCAGAATAGTGGAAGGATAAGGAAGGCACAGAGTTTGATTTGAGATAAACCTGATTTGAGATGATACATCCACATGCATCCTTTTCTGTTCAAATGAGAGACCATGAGCTTCTCCAATGTCAAGAAAGAACTGAATTCTCTTCATTAGATGCATATGTTAGATATTATTTATTTTTTATTCTAAATCTTATTCCCAAAGGAATTTTGGTAGCTTAAAATGTCATGTAGAATAAAGTAAGATAAAATAAAAATGAGAATACATGGGATGTGTTGGGCATTTCTTGCCTTTGGAGAAAATCTTTCCCCCAAATTAAAAATCTCTTTTTCTGCTACATGTATTTCTGGAGCTTCCTGGATCTCATCCTGTCTACAGTCTGGTTATTTGACTTTTATTTGACTTTTTCTTTATTTCTGTGATCTACTCCAGACCTTACAAATTTTTTTCCCTTAAATCAGTTAGATTTTGGTTCTTCTGGTTTCAACCATAGAACCTAACCTGATTTTTTTAAAGGTCCTAAAGATGGTGGTGGTTGTTGTTTAGTTCTAAGTTGTGTCCGACTCTTTGTGACCTCGTGGACTGCAGCATGCCAGGCCTCCCTGTCGTTCACTGTCTCCCTGAGTTTGGACATGCTCAAACTCATGTCCATTGAGTCAGTGATGTCATTCAACCATCTCATCTTCTGTCACCCTCTTTTCCTCTTGCCTTCAATATTTCCTAGCATCAGGGTCTTTTTCAGTGACTTGGCTCTTCTCATCAGGTGGCCAAAGTATTGGAGCTTAAGCACCAGTTCTTCCATTGAATACTCGGGATTGATTTCCTTTAGAGTTGACTGTTTGATTTCCTTTAGAATTGATCTCCTTGCTGCCCGGGGACTGCCAAGAGTCTTCTCCAGAACCACAGTTCGAAAATCCATTCTTTGCCGCTCAGCCTTATTTATGGTCCGACTGTCACATTCATACATGACTGTTGGAAAAACCATAGTTTTGACTCTATGAACCTTTGTCAGCAAAGTGATGTCCCTACTTTTTAATACACTGTCTAGGTTTATCATAGGTTTTCTTCCAAGGAGCAAGCATCTTTTAATCTCATGGCTGCAGTCACCATTTGCAGTGATTTTGGAGCCCCAGAAAGTAAAGTCTGTTGCTGATTCTGTTGTTTCCCCATCTACTGCCATGAAGTGATGCGACCATATGCCATGATCTTAGTTTTTTGAGTGTTGTGTTTTAAGCCAACTTTTTCACTCACTTCTCTCATCTTCATCAAGAGGCTCTTTAGTTCCTCTTCACTTTCTTTTATAAGCATGGTGTCATCTCCATATCTGAGATTATTGATATATCTCCCGGCAGTCTTGATTTCAGTTTGTGAGTCATCCAGCCCAGCATTTCGTATGATGTACTCTGCATATAAATTAAATAAGCAGGGTGACAATATACAGCCTTGCATACTCGTTCATAATTTTGAATGAGTCCATGGTTCCATGTCCAGTTCTAACTGTTGCTTTTTGTCCTACGTACAGGTTTCCCATCTCTTTAAGAATATTCCACAGTTTGTTGTGACCCACAAAATCAAAGCTTTAGCATAGTCAGTGAAGCAGAAGCAGATTTTTTTTGGAATTCTCTTGCTTTTTCTATGATCCAGTGTATGTTTGGAATGTGACCTCTGGTTCCTCTGCCTTTTCTAAATCCAGCTTTTACATCGGGAAGTTCTCTATTCATGTACTGCTGAAGCCTAGATTGAAGGATTTTGAGCATAATCTTGCTAGCATGTGAAATGAGTGCAATTGTATTGTAATTTGAACATTCTTTGTGTTGCTCTTCTTTGGATTGCAATCAAAACTGACCTTTTCCAGTCCTGTGGTCACTGCTAAGTTTCCCAAATTTGCTGGCATAATGAGTGCAGCACTTTAACAGCATCATCTTTTAGGATTTTAAATAGCTCAGCTGGAATTCCATCACTTCCACTAGCTTTGGTTGTAGTAATGCTTTGTAAGGCCCACTTGACTTCACACTCCAGAATGTCTGGCTCTGGGTAAGGAACCACACCAACATGGTTATCAGGGTCAATAAGAACTTTTTTGTACAGTTCTTCTGTGTATTCTTGCCACCTCTTGTTAATCTCCTCTGCTTCTGCTAGGTCCATACCATTTTTGTCCTTTATTGTGCCCATTGTTGCATGAAATGTTCCCTTGGTATCTCCAGTTTTCTTAAAGAGAGCTCTAGTCTTTCCCGTTTTATTGTCTTCTTCTATTTCTTTGCATCATTCATTTAAGAAGGCTTTCTTATCTCTTTTGCTGTTCTCTGGAACTCTGCATTCAGTTGGGTATCTCTTTCCCTTTCTCCTTTGCGTTTCACTTTTTTTCTCAGCTATTTGTAAGACCTCCTCAGACAACTACTTTGCCTTCTTGCATTTCTTTTTCTTGGGGATGGTTTTGGTCACCATCTCCTGTACAATGTTACAAGCCTCTGTCCATAGTTGTTTAGTCACTCTGTCTACCAGATCTTGTTCCTTGAATCTATGCATCACCTCCACTGTATAATCATAAGAGATTTGATTTAGGTCATACTTGAATGGCCTGGTGGTTTTCCATATTTTCTTCAATTTGAGCCTGAATTTTGCAATAAGGAGATGATCTGAGCCACAGTCAGCTCCAGGTCTTATTTTGCTGACTGTATAGCACTTTTCCATCTTCAGCTGCAAAGGATGTAATCAATCTGATTTCAATACTGACCATTTGGTGATGTCCATGTGTAGAATCATCTGGCATTGTCTGCTATGACCAGTGTGTTTTCTTGGAAAAACTTGTTAGCCTTTGCCCTGTTTCAATTCATACTCCAAGACCAAGCTTGCCTGTTACTCCAGAAATCTCTTGACTTCCTACTTTTGCATTCCAGTCCCCTATGATAAAAAGGACATCTTTTTTTGGTGTTAGTTCTGAGAGGTCTTGTAGGTCTTCAAAGAATCATTCAGTTTCATCTTCTTCGGCATTAGTGGTTGGAGCATTAAGATCTTGCAAATCACAGAATCTCAGTTGTGTCACCAGCTGAGCTGAAGTAACATGAAGCTTAGTGAGACCCTTCTCCCTGGTCCAGCAGTTGAAACACTCTGATATTGTAGCAAAGCAGAGATTGGTTAACTAATTTCCTTGGAAATCAGTCCATATACTTCCTAGATAGAAATTAATAATATGGTAGAAAAATAACAGAATTTTGGCATGTGTTGACCAATTTGTGAAGGTTCTATGAAAAGAGGCTAGTTTTACTGTAGTTAAAACTAAATTGTATAAAAGCATGAAGGAAAACAAAGAAAAAAAGTCCATCCAAGCATCTCCTGATAAAGATCTTTACCATAAAAAGCCTAAACTAAAATGAAGCCTGAGGACAAGGAGCAGGTCACTTTGGACTTCTCACTTGAGGTTTATGTTCTAATGCTCTGGTAGAGATCCAAATGAGCCCCGTAAGTTGGGGTAGCCCCAGATGGAGAATCCTATCTATTGCCATCTCAGATGTGACAGTGATGTCACATTGTCTCTTCCAGAGAGAATTGGAAATGACAGGCTGACTGACTAAGAGGCTCTTTCTCCTGAAAGGGCTCCGATTCTTATTTGCTTTGGACCTCCTACTATTCTGTTGTGTTCACTCACCTCCTTTTCAAAACAAGAGTAAGGGTTTGTTTTGTTTTGTAATTATGCTTTTTTTTAAATTTCCACAACTGTGTATTTTGTATATTGCTGCTGCTGCTAAGTTGCTTCAGTTGTGCCCGACTCTGTGCGACCCCTTAGACGGCAGCCTACCAGGCTCCACCATCCCTGGGATTCTCCAGACAAGAATACTGAAGTGGGCTGTCACTGTATATTGGGGATAGTTAAATATATAATTTTCATATATTTAAATATATCATTTAACCATAGGTTGGTCCACCAGTAAAAGCTAATCTGGACTTGACCTAGAGAAATTCCTGTCACCCAAAGATCCTGACCTTGGATCTAGAGGCAAATCCTTGTTCAGAGGATGAGACTTTATGACCCTCTTCTTTGGCGGGGGAGGGGGGAGTTAGTGGATTTTAGATGTATAATTAACATATGCATTGAATTTGGTGTGGGTATTTTTGAAATTGCATGTTTGAAAAGAAGAATCAGTGTGCATGTTGGAATGAAATGTTCAATATTATGAACATCTGTTATTTCTGCCTGTTTTATCAATAAGTTTAAGCTGAGAGTTGCTTCCATTACAAACCTCAGGATTCAGTGGCTTACAACAAAGGCTTATCTGTTGCCCACACTGCATGTTCATATGAATTAGCTCTGACTCTGCTGTCATCCTCACTCTAGGACCCAGACTAAATGGAGCTGATCTTATCTGAGACATTGCAGTGGAATGAGAGAGCATAGCAGGATAGGCCCACATTTTTAGAACTTCGGCAAAGAAATGACACATACCACTTCTGCTCACATGTCATTGGCCGATGCAAGTTCCAAGCTGGTGCTGACAGCAATAGGGTGGGGATGGATAGCTTTCTGAGGGTGTAGGTGTCATAAAGAACGACTCTGAATCATCATCTTTTTGCTGGTAATAACACTCAATTTTCCCTTGCAGAATAATCTCTTGCCAACTCTTAGTGAATGTGGGTTTGACAGGGTTGACCCAGATCCAGAGAGGGCTTGGGAGAGAGCTAGGGTTAGGTAACCAGTGTTCTCTGTTTGTCCGGTCAGAGTAAGACCAATGAAATTCAGTTCCTGGATGGAGAAATGCTTTTTATGTTGGAACTGCTAAGAAGATAACGTATAATCTTGGAGCTGCAAGGAACCATCTAGGTGGAAGACACTAAGAATGAAATGATCATAGAAGAAAACAAAACTGAGAGGTAGAGTGCGTTAAACTCAGGTCTGATGTGACTATTTGACTTCCTGTCTCCCCCCTTTTCAGAAGGTAAACCAAAATATGTAAGTCAGTATCCCCCCTCAGGAGTCAATTCACATTGACTTGTAACTGAAAAAATTTCTTATTTTATAAAGGAAGGGGCCTTAGTGCCTGAAATGCATTTCACGTAAATGCTTCTGTATACTTTGCTGAAGGGACCCACAATATTGGTTACAAGTTCCCTAGCTATCAACTCAAAGAAAAAAAAATTTGATTAGTATATAGTACCCTTGCTATTCTTGCCTAGAGAATCCCATGGACAGAGGAGCCTGGCAGGCTACAGTCAGTGGGGTTGCAAGAGTCAGACACGACTTGGCAACTAAACCACCACCCTTACTCTACTCTATCTATATTTCAAGAAATTGCCCAATATATGTTTAAAGTGATCAAACATTGGTATTTTCTTGTGGTCCAGCTTGGTGCAATTTGCAGTACTCTGTAGTGAAAACAAACCATTTCTCCAGCAATCACAGTTTTTCAAAGTAAGTTTCTTCCATGGGACATCAATTAAAACTTGCTATGCAAAGTGTGGTACACAGACCAGCAACATCAGCATCACTGGGGGATTGCTATAAATGCGGTATCTTAGCTCCCACTCAGACGTGCTAAACCAGAGTGTGCACTTTTCAAGATCCCCAGGTGTTTTTTTTTTTTTTTCTGCACAGTAAAGATGTTATGTAATATGGTAAATATCTTCAAGGGTACTCCTATAAAGAATGTATTATAATATTTATAAGATTGTACATTTCCCATTATAACTTACCAGCACACTGTCATGTGATTCTAGAAGGGATGGAAAAAAATCCTAGGAGGGGGTCTTTGGAAGCATTTCAGATAGTACGATCCAGAAATTTATTACTGATGTGTTTCCAAAGAGCACAGAAATGCTTATAATCAACCAGCTAGTCACCTTTCTGTTATCCCCATGTCATAATGATAGGAGTCCATGAACTTTGTTGATTCACATAAAATGTAGCATCATGTAATGTCACCTTATGGCGTGGTTTATTCCCCACTTCAGGTCTTTTCCAATTTGGGCTTCATCTGATGGAGCTCGTCCTCTTGCGTTTGACTACAGATAGGTACTCTGGGTCTGCAGCTCACTCTGACCCTCAGGATAGCTGTAGCAGTGTTAGCTGGTGGCCCTGGTTCATCAGCCTGCCAGCTGCATCTGGAGAGATTCGGTCTGAACAGTGCTGGGAATTGGGGGCCAACTCATCTTTCGTGCTTCCCCCGGTCAGCCAGGCACATCACAACACAGGTTTTGCCCTCCATCCTGCTTTACTTTTTTCCTCCCATCACCACCCAATAAGAATTTTCACCTGTCAGGTTAAAGAAAAGTCTAGGCAGAGGACAGAGCCAACCTCACATTATGTACAAATTTGGTTATCAGCAGAATAGATTATATTCCTATTTTAGTGGTCTTCCCAGTTGGCTCAGTGGTAAAGAATCTGCCTGCCACTGCAGGAGATGCAAGAGATGTGGGTTCGATCCCTGGGTTGGGAAGATCCCCTGGAGAAGGAAATGGCAACCCACTCTACTATTCTCACCTGGGAAATCCTGTAGACAGAGGAGCCTGGAGGGCAGTAGTCTGTGGAGTCACAAAACAGACTCGACTTAGCGACTAAACAACAGCAAAGTATAGAAAGAATGGTTTCACAAGGGAAAAAACGCGTGAGAGAAGGACAATTGACTTTATTACGTCTGAGCTCTCAGCGCACAGCAGTCGTCACTGTGAGCATCAGTATGTCAGATTACACATTGCAAAAGTCCTGCCTTCCCGTCAATCAGAGGGCGGATTATGCTGCTAACCCACCGAGAATGGTGTATGTGAACACAGCTAACCTGGCTTCATATGGAGTTCCTAGGCACCAGGCAGCAAACAGAGGTACACAGCATCTGGTGAAAATCATTTAGAAAATAATTAGATTTTTAAAATCTCTCTGCTTCAGCTCCTGGGATAAATTTGCAGTTGGGGAAATCTTTAAATACAGACTTAAGCTTCTAATTAGTGAAGATAACATTTGGGTATAAATCCTACATACGTAAACAGTCTGAGCTCTTTCCTTTGAAACCAACAAAAATAATATTTCTTCTTTTCTGCTCTTGCCTTTTCTGACTTTTTAAAGAGAATTAGCTTCAATGTTTCTGCCATTTGAAGCAAGGATGGCACTAGCAAAGCTTATTTTTTGTATTAGAATCTATTTCTCTATTTGATTGGGATTTAATAATGGTGCAGATTTACTTTTCTTACCGTTAATATGAATGAGTATTTAGATCCTTCTACCTGTAAAACCATTCAGATCAGAAAGACCAAATTCCAAGAGCTTGACAAGTGCATATCTAGTTGGTTTGTTTCCTTTCCATCACCTGATGCTGAATCAGATGATGTGGAGGTTTTGGTTCAGAAACACCCCAGGAACGAATGTGGATGAGCATGTTGCTCAATGATGGCAGTATGTGGAATAATATGGACTTGATATTTTTTAAAATTCATAGAACATTCATTTGCATTTATAATGAAGTAAAAATTTTCTGGGTAATTAGTTTTAACCAAAACATTTTCCAAACAACTGTAAATTCCACAATTGAGGGATCAGTCAGAAAACTTTATCGATATTCTTAACTAATCAGTATAGCCATTTGATAAGCTCATTTGAAGAAACAAGATGCTCATGACAGTAATAGAAGGATTATAAAACATAGGAAGAGAAGCATGTGAGAAACACTATAATTTATTGAAATATAAATACAGTCATCTTGTATTTTAGGAATCAAATATATATTAATTTTCACAGCATCTGTCAGTTCTAGGTATTTTTGTTGTAAAGTTCTTTGCTATAGACATCTTTGCCACAAGCATTTTTGCTGCATAATAACTAATTGCTGCATAAAGCAGTTTTACCACAGAAGATAAAATAGCAAAAAATAAGAGAGACATTAAGAAGGACATAATGACTTGTGAGGCATAAGTATCAAAATAAAAAGCCTTTATTGCAAAATACAAAATATTTGAATACATTTAAAGTGTGTATAGATTCATGGTGACACTGTGAAATAACTATTTTATTTTGTGGATTATACCTAAGCATTTCTGTTCCAAGTCTTTGTACTTTTTTTTTTCTTGTTGATTTGTCTCCTTTGTACAAGTACAAAGTACAAGCTCGACATTGTACTTTTTTTTTTTTTTACTAAAGTTTCTTTCTTCATTAAGAGAGGTGGCCATTTCCAAGTACTGGGATGCGGATTTGTAACTGATCTTTGTAGTGTATTGTGAAAGCTTCTACATGGTTGAATGTTCTTGGCAATATGTTCATTTATAGATAGATATTTCAATGTTGTGTTGGAATGTGGGTTCAACTCTGTGCCTTTTAAGCCCTCAGTCTCTTTTCTCCTCAAATGTAATGTGTTTTAAAATAAGAAATCAACTCTTGGGGCAAATCTTTGTCATCTGTCATGTTCTTTGTATTGCAAATGTCAAACCAAACTGTCAACTAGTTATTTTATCTTTCATGGCAAAATTGCCATACAACAAATTAGTTACATGTCAAAAATGCCACAGAAATGCTTGCTGAAGACGTATTTACAGAAAAGAAGGTCACAGTGAAAACTATCAGACATGACTTTTATCCTTTCTTTTTTTTCTGTGAGTTTTGTTCTTTCTTTTTTCTTCTAGAGAATTTTGATAAAGTCATCTAAAAATTAAAAATCTAAAATGAATTTTTGGAAGGTCTAAAAATCAATGTTCTGGACCTCATCTTTAAATTTAGAGGAATGATTGTTTTTAGGGAACTGACTTATCAAAAGAAACATTACATACATCATTATATGGTTAGAAGAATACCCATGTTTATCCCTTATTAAAATGCTGTCTTTTTTTTAAAGACAAAGGATATGGCATTAATCATCAGTGCATGTTTTGTTGAGCACATACTATATGCCATACCTCTGCTTCCGTTGCCTCAGTTGAGTTTTATACCATCCTTTGGGAATTATAGAGGGGAGAGGGTCCTGGAGAAAGGTTCCTATGGACAGACAACCACGACAGTGTTGTGTGATTTTCCAGATGGGGATAGTGAACAGAGATTCTCAAGGCAACAGATTAGGTGACTGAAATGCAAAAAGATTCTGAAAGGAAGAGTAAGGATCTGATAAGGACTCTCTAACACTGAAGCTTATATCTCTCCCAAGAACCTCCTAGTTTCTTAAAAGCAAAGGATTATCTGTGTTCACCTTTAATTATTCATTGCTAGCACAGAACCTGCTAAGTGATCAATAAGTCCTGGGAATTTTCATTTTTAAACATGTCCTCTCACTCCTGGGCTTCTGTGGAGGCTCAGATGATAAAGAATCTGCCCGTAATGTGAGAGACCCAGGTTCAATCTCTGGGTCTGGAAGATCCCCTGAAAAAGGGAATGGCAACCCACACCAGTGTTCTTGCCTGGAGAATCCCATGGACAGAGGAGCCTGGTGGGCTACAGTCCATGCGGTCGCTCTGCCTTCAAATCTCATTTCTGACACTTTAGGTCATCCTCTCATGTGGACAGTTGCGGTCATTTCTGAAGTCATTTTCTTGTCCTTTAGTCTTTACCTTCAATCAGCCCCACATGTGATTTATGCCCTACCCACCCATTCCATAACTCCTCAGGGACTGCACTTTAAAATAGGCTCAGGAAGCCACTTGGTGTTCTCTGAACACCCAAGGCAATAACAGTTCTCCTCCATGACAATACTTGTTCTGTTTGCTGAAGTGACTTGTCTCCCTGGATAAAAGAAATCCGACTTGTCTTTGAAGCCTTACTTTATAGATTCCTCTGTGGAGCTGTTTTGCATCTACCCAGGACTGGCGGCTCTCTTCACTAGTTTTGGGTCTTACACAAACACTGTTACAGCAGACTGGCCACTATGTTGTAATAACTTGGCTTTATTTCTGTTTCCTCTACTAAGCTGGAAGTTCCTGGAGGCAGGGACATCTTATTTGGCACTAAAGCCTTAGAACACATGTACTTGAGTTCAATAAATGTTATTAAATGTTGAACAAATGAATGGATACGTCTATGCTTGAACAGTAAGATACTAACTAGTGCCAAAAGAACATGGTTTTCCGTGTTCGAGGTTACAGTCTGTGACAAAGAAGCTTATCTATAGACAGAGCATGAATTCACAGAACCTTGAGCCCTTTGGCATGCAAGGAATAGCAGTGTCACACAGAGTATCTTGGGAAATTATGAGCAGGATGACATATTAGCTTCTTACACTACCTAGAAATCCACACAGATTACTCCACATTTCCTAAAATCAACATCGAAACCCCAAGCAAGAAATTGCTCAGTGGAATGGTATGATTAGGTCAAGAGAGCACAGTTCACATGGAAGAAAATCTAAAAATAATGGCCTGAGAATTGACAGCACTTTGTTAATTGTTTCAGAAAGATATTTCTTAGCACTGGCAAGTTGAATAAGCTTAGAATAAAGGATTAAAGTTAGGGAAAACCTTAGGACCCTCTGATTTCAACTTCACATTTCTGGAAAGGTGCTGATCCAGATTCAACTTGAATACTTCCAGTGATGGGGATCATTTTGGAGGCAGCCATGGATTATTCATGCTGAGTTGAAATCTGCCCTCTTTAGTTTCATCCATTGATCTTTGTTCTTTTTCCTGAAGCTACATTAATTGTTTTTCTATATGACAACTTTTCATGTATTTGAACACAGCTTTCATTTTTCCCCAAGTTTCCTTTTCCCAAGATTAAAAACACTCCATTTCATGTGATAATTCCTTATGTGATGTTGGTTTAAAGCCTTTCAGCTCTCTGTGATCATATTCCAATGGACTCACTCCAATGTGGTACCCAAATGTGAATGTAGCACCACAGATGGAGCCTAAGCACTGCAACCTAGAGAAGACATTCCTCAGTTGATGTGTTTGGTATATTTCTTCATGATGATCAAATATTGTATTAGATCCAAAGAGTACATAGATCAGAATACTATATATGCCAGGAGTTGTTTGGGGGCTGAGATAGAAAGGTGAGTAAAACAGTCTTTGGTTTAAGAAGCCCACATCTGGCAGACTGCAGATATCCTCTTAATCCATTGTGATGTTGTAGAAGTACAATCTGAGATGTAAGCAAAATATGATCAAGTAACTCATATCCTAAGTTTTTAGACAATTGAATATCTATGCCTATTTTAGAAGACTTGCTTTACCTCAAGATCACCCTAATTCCAATCACATGCTGTTGATTTTTTAAAAATTCAAATGTTGGACTTTATGCATCTCTCTTAATTTGATATTGCTGATTTTGCTGTAACTCCAGCCTCACAAGTTCTTTCAGATCGCTGTCATCAAATATGTTAGTTTTGCTTTGTCAGCTCTAAGTCTGACGGTAACCGGAAGATTGGCTGCTGTTTCACATGAACTAATGGTTTGGGTTCTGCTTTCCCAGCAGAAGCTATGTTTGGGAGTTTGGTTAATGGGAAGTGGTAAGGCACATATTTAGAAAAGAAAGTTCATTCCACTCTAGACAAATATAGGCACTTGGAATTCTATCCACCGTGACTCACAGAAAGTGCAGAAGTTTCTCATCCTCAGCTACCACATGGTGTTAGTTGCTGGCATGTGGTGAAGTCCAGGCCTGAGAAACAGACAAAAGGGAGACAATAGCCGATTCATCTGTTTTTTTTTTTAACATCCGTTTCTGATAAGCAGAAGCCCCACTGCAAGTTGAAAGTCACCTTTACTCTAGCCACCCAATGGAGCACTTAACATGGTTGGTAATAAACTTTTCCTCCATCTCCGCTTGAATGACATCTTGCTAGAACAGCCTCCCCTGACTGCCCTGGGATACCGTCTCTGTTTCCATACTCAGTAGCTTGCCCGGCGTTGTTTCCCGCAGCTCTTAGCACTCGTTACCACATTACGTACTTCTGTCTGTTGTCAGTTTCTCTCCGGCCCCGGTGCCCACATATACTAGAGTGTAAGCTCTATGAAAGCGTGGATTTGGGTTTATTTATTGGAGTGACTCCTTGGTTTTGAAGAGAACCTGACACTAGCACATGGTCTATCAACATGTGTTCCAATAAGTATTTGTTGAATATGTTAATCAATCTGCAGTAAAATGGTGGTAAATTATTCAGCTACAGTACTTAGCTGGCAAAAGACTGAAAAAGATAAAACTGAGAAAGTCATGTTTACTTTTCCTTCGTACAAAGATAAGATTAATTATACAGAGAATTTTGAGCTTCTCTGAATGAAAGAACATCATATGCACTTTCACTGTATGCTGATGTTGCTTAATGATGTGTAGATAGAAAAGAGTATAGGAAAGAGTAGTGGTAGATGTCCATGACCAAATACCAAGTAGTGGGCTCACTGCTTAACACAGATGTTGTCATTGAGCATCACAATATTCCCATAAAGTAGATTTTATCATGCATTTTGTTTATACAGAAGTGGAGGCTCAAAGGACATCAGTCATTTATCAACGATTCCCTCTCTCAAAGCGCCAGAAGCCCAAAGCCATGTTCGTTTAAATTTCTCCCACCTTGCATTGTTTACTCAAGTCATAAACCAATTAACAAATGTCTCTTCCTTTTGCGAAACTTCCTGGTGCCATTGCCACGCAAGCTGGGGAATTTTATCAGTGGGTGAGGCCTTTGTGATATAGCCAGGGTTCTGTAATGAGTCACCTGTGTAATGGAGATGGTTACGCTGAGACAAGTGACCCCCAAAGTGACGGCTGGAGATTTTCTAGTCCCCGCTTTCCTTGCAAATCACATTTGCCGGGAAAGCCTGGCAAAATGATGATTTTTAAAGTTGTCAGCATTCTTTACATCAGAAACAAGTTATGTGTTTTCTATCACATTCATCACTCCCTCAACAAGATTTTATCCTTTAAATGGGAGAACTGTGTGAAGCCAAGTTTGCACTTCTCTCTTGCTGGCAATTTTGTGTGGTAAGATAAACTACAAAGCTTGCTCTTCAGACCCTCTCTGAATTCTGACACTCTCCCAGAAGCAATTTTCACTCGGGGGTTACCAGGAAGAAGTGAAAGGATTGCCCATAAAGCAGACATACGTTATTGAGAAGGGACAGAAAACGGGAAAGCACAGCAAATGGGTCCTTCGCAGAACTATTCTTTCAGCTTCACCCGTGGCAGATTACCTAAGGTCAGTGACATCTTTGGATATCTAAGCTTTTGGAAACCATTGGAGAAACAGCCTCCAGTGCGTGTCATAGTTATTGACCCCACTCTCACACACATTGTTGAAAGGTGTGTGGTTTGCACTTATATTCAGGTCAAAACTTTTTTATTTGGTAAAGCCTCTCTTCCCTCACCTGTCCAAGCATCATGTGTTTCCTGTCAGCACCACTTACACAGAGAGTGAAATAGATGAGAAAGAAGTAGGAAAAATCTGACGCTCAGCAAAGACCCCACCAAGGTGCAGCTCCTAACACAGTTTCTTTGGCGCTGCCCTTGGAGGCCCCTTGCCTGTCAACAGTTCCGTGAGGGATGGGAGAGTTCTCATAACATCTGCTCCACCTTCCTCATCTCTTTCGGCTGACTTAAAGTATCTGATTTTGGTGTCTGATCTGATTTAAGTATCTGATTTAAGAGGGCTTGGGTTTCCTCCCAAAGGTCATCCGAGGCCCCAGTCTAGTTACAACAGGGAAAAGGTATGGGCTACTATCCAACAGGAGTGTGGCTCTGGGAAACTCTTCTGAATATTGTATAACAAAAGATGTCGAGCTTATTAACATGTGGGTCAGAGTGTGATAAAAAATAGGCCTTCCCTGGTGGCTCAGCTGTAAAGAATCGACCTGCCTTGCAGGAAGACACGGGAGACGCAAGTTCAATCCCTGGGCCAGGAAGATCCCCTGGAGGAGGAAATGGCAACCCACTCCACTGTTCTTGCCTGGGAAACCTCATGGACGGAGGAGGCTGGTGGGCTACAGTCCATTGGGTCACAGAGAGTCAGACATGAGTGAGCAGCTAAGCACGCATGTGAGCAAAAATCAGACCAACTCCTGAGTAAGACTTTTCCTCAGATCTCAAGTTGGCAGCCTACTCAAGAAAAGAGTGGTTACCACTATAGGTGCATTCTGTTTCTCATCATCTAAACAGAAAGTGTAGAGAAAGGTGTCCAGAAATCCTGTGTGCTGAATAGGCATTGCTATCTTGAAAGCTGTATAGCAGACCACAGTCTGGCATTAGGTCTCCAGAGCCTGAAAGGACCAGGTATCTCCAGTGCAGGGTCGGTGGGAGAGGATGCAGTCACAGTCACCCTTCCCTGGACACTATTTTCCCTCCTTCATTGCAAGATCAAACAATAATAACAATATATCTAGTGAATGTATCTGGGCTTCCCCAAGGGCTCAATGGTAAAGAATCTGCCTGCAGTGCAGGGGGCCTGAATTCCATCCCTGAGTCAAGAAGATCCCTAGGAGAAGGAGAAGGCAACCCACTCCAGTATTCTTGCCTGGAAAATCCCATAGGCTGAGGAGTCTGGCCAGCTATAGTCCATGGGGTTGCAAAGAGTCAGACACCATTGAGCAACTAAACAACTAATCTAGTGAACAGAGTAAACACAGTAACTTCCAAACTCTTTAGCCATAAAATTATTACAAAGTATCTCCTACATGTGAGACATTGTATAAAATTCTAGCAGTGTTAGAAGTGTGAAATAAATGCAATGCCATCTCTTTCAAAATCCTGACTTTTTTTTTTTGTGGGGAAAGCAGACTTGAAACTGGAATTGCCAAGTGACCTCTTGTCATATCATTTCACTTCTGTATCTGTGAAAGTTGCCTGTGCATCTTCAGTTTGCTTGTGACAAGTCAAGCTCTTTGTCCTGGCAAAGGAGATCGTTCATGGTCTGTCTGGTCCAACCTGCTTCTCCAGCATCATCTTTCTCTTTGTTCTGCCCGCATCCTAGTCTTTAGCATCAGTAATCTGCCCACACTTTCTTCAGTGTTCCATAGTGCTTTCATATCCATTGCCCCCTTCATCTAGAATGCCTTTCCCTCATTTATCTTGAATAAGTTCACATTGTTTAAAGACTCAGTTTCAACCTTCTTCTAGAATGAATGAACATTCATCACATTCCCTTTAAACCATGACTTTTGTCAGAGTTTGAAAGAAGCTTATTGCAAGTCATTGTCTTCACACTAGAATGTGTGCTTCTTGAGAATGAACAACTTCTTTTGTCTCTCTTTCCTTAGCATGGCTCCCAGGACCTGACACCTCACAGACCTTAAAAGTATTGTGGAAAAGTAATGATGATGCAAGGCATTTAACAAAGCAGAAAGAGAATCATGTGATAGAAATGCAAGGCAAGTGTTAGATGTAGTTGGGAAGAAGGAGGAGTTCATAGTGTGTTCATCATTCAAGAAGCTTGTACTAGGGAAGTTGGATTGGAATTTCCACAGTTCCTTAAAGAATGGGCAGGATTTTGGAAGGGAAGAAAAGTTTCTTAAGATGAAGATTCAACGTGAAAGAAATCAGAGATATCTGAAACATTCAACTGAATAAAGGCTTACAAAATAAGATGCTAAGACAGAGTGAGGTTGTTTATGTGGGTTAAGTCTATCATGAGAAGATTGTGGTCTTTATTTAGAAGGCAATGTGGAGACATTGATGGTTCATGAGGGAAAAAATTACATAGTATAATGCTTGTTTTAGGAAGATAATTATGGCAGCAATGTGCAGGGTGGTTTAAAATTCAGTGTCTTAGAAAACCAGGAAAGAAAATGTTTCAAAAATAATGTTGCCAGTGTGAAATTGAAGGAGAAATGAGAAAAGGCAGCTGGTGACATAAGAAAAGCAGGAGGATGGAGGGGAATAATAAAAACATTACCAGAGTTAAGTAGAAGAGACCAAATGGATTGAAATTGCCAATGAAGTAGAAGATTACCTTTGGAAATAAGTGTAGGTTCTTCCTTCTAAAAAAGGAGAGGAGGGGGAGAAAATGGTAGAAAATACAGGATTCTTAATTAAAGCAGAGTAGAGAAGCTTTAATACTGATAATTCTATACTAAATTAGGATATCTTTTATGTTTTAATTTGTTGTTGTTCAGTTGCTCAGTTCTGTCCGACTCTTTGCAACCCCATGGACTGTAGCACCCTAGGCTTCCCTTCACTGTCTCCTGGAATTTGCTCAAACTCATGTCCATTGAGTTAGTGATGGCATCCAGTTATCTCATCCTCTGTCACTGTCTTCTCCTCCTGCCCTCAATCTTTCCCAGCATCAAGGTCTTTTTCAATAAATCAGCTCTACAAATCAGGTGGCCAAAGACTGGAATTTTAGCATCAGTCCTTCCAATGAATATTCAGGGTTGATTACCTTTAAGATTGACTGGTTTGATCTGCTTGCTGTCCAAGGGACTCTCAAGAGTCTTCTCCAGCACCATAGTTTGAAAGCATCAATTCTTCGGCACTCAGCCTTCTTTATGATCCAACTCTCTCATCCATACATGACTACTGCGAAAACTATGGCTTTGACTATGTGGACCTTTATTGACAAAGTGATGTCTCTGCTTTTTAATACACTGTCTAGGTTTGTCATAGCTTTCCTTCCAAGGAGCAAGTGTCTTTACATTTCATGTCTACAGCTACCATCCACAGTGATTTTGGAGCCTAAGAAAGTAAAATCTGCTAGTTTCCATTTTTTCTCTATCTATTTGCCATGAAGTGATGGGACTGGATGCCATGATCTTGGTCTTTTGATTTAGGGCAAGGCAGAGTCTTATGATGACCGTGTGGAGAGTAAGGGATGTGTTTTGAGTTTGAGTGAAGTGGAAAACTTCCAGAACCGTGCTGTCAGAAATAAGAAAGGGGTTAATTAGTATGCAGTGAAGCACTGACAAGACCACTGAGGACTCGCCTGAAATAACATAGCATGAGTTTTTGTTTGTTTTTGTGGAGGCAGCCACCATGGTTCCAGTATCTACAGCTGACTAACAAACCATCCCAAAATCTGTGTCTATAATCAGTGGTCATTATATTAGACTCATGACCTCTGGGTCATAAATTAGAGCAGAGAAAGTCTGAATGGATCTTTTGTTCCACGTGGAATCAACGGGTCACTTGGTTTATCCAGCTGGTACTGGTGGAGCCTTCACTCTCATGTCTGGCACTTTGGAAAGGTGGCTGGAAACTCACACACCTGCATCCCTCTCCATGAACACTTGGGATTTTTACATGCACTGTCCGTCAGATTAGCCAGACTTCAAACAGAAAAGGAACTGGTTAGGCTCTCCAGGTCTGGGACTGAACTTCAATGCAGCGTCACCTTCACAGTTGTTTCTTGGCTAAAGTGGACAGAAATCCCAGCAATTTTCAAATAAGAGAGACCCACATGCCATTTCTTGTTGGGGTACAGCTTGACACTACAAGCATTTTTAGCTAGCTTTTTTTCCTCCCTAGTGTGAGTCATTCTAACCCAGTGTAACACACTTATTTTCTGTTTTATGTGTTGTCCCCTGGACTGTAAGTCACATAGAGCAGGAAGTTCTGTTTTGTCTCAAGTATCTAATATGTAGTAGACAATAATTATTTGTCACATGTATGATAGAAAAATGTAGACAGAGTGGTGGATAATATGGGTGTGAAATGCCCAGGGCTGTGGTCTCCCAGGAAGGTAGGGAAGAATGACAAGAGATTATAGGGTAATGGTTCCCTCCACATTTGTGAGACTTACAGCATTTCCCATCAGCCATCAGTGACTCAATAAGGCTTGGTTTTCACCTCCAGGGAGCAACCATATCAACATCTTCAGGACCAGTGCTCCAATGAACAAATTTATCTTTATCCCAGTTAGAAGTCTTCCTTCAATTAAGATTATTGCAGTGATAAGTTGCTAATTAACCATACAGTTTGGAGGAGTCTTCATCTACATTTCATAGAGTGGCTTTGAGAGTTGGTGAATCCTCTGAAATCATGTGAGCAAATGCATCATCTTGATTTTCAAAGGGAAACCTGAGCCCTAAATATTAAAAACAGTACTCTCAGAATAAACCATACTTGAGTTTTACCTTTTAAATGTAAAAAGCTAAATCTTTCAAATATCATGAAGAAAAAAACCATCTGGAACAAAAAAAAGAAAAACTCTAGCTAAGGCCACATATGTAGCAAGCAGATCGATGCAGTAATCTTTAATGATTCCCCAGGAGCTATTAAGTTTGATTTGGTTAGTGACATGTGAACCTGTGGGGATTTGTGGGTTAAGTTATTCTAGCTATTAAGAGAAGTCACATCAGAAAGTCACTTTAAAAAAAGATATTTTTGGAGATTTAGACTATGAAAAACTCTGTTTCCCAATTAGTGCTTAAAAACCTCTGATTATAATGTGGTATTCCTTTAAAAATCCCCTAAGTATATGTTAACAACTGAACTTGAATAAAATTATAACTCCATTATTTGAAAGTGCTTTCATATACTTTCCTTTCATTGTTTTCTATTACCTTACTAAAAATAAGGTTTTTTTTTTAAGTTTACAGTTGTCAAACTTTAACAACATTATCAACATAAGGGGAATATATATATATATATATATATATATAGTCAAGTATTTTAAATATTGGATAGTTTATAAATTGAGGAAGCTATAAAGACACTAGGTAGATTACATCTAGAAACATGAAATCTGTAGGGAAGCTAATACAGGTTTAAAGTGCTGTAGGAATATTAAAATGTACAGGACTTTTAAAAAGTTTTCTTATTTTTAGGTGTAACTACTTAAACGATATCACCATTAGAATTTCCTGTCATGAGTTATAAATTCCATGTAGGCTAGAAAGCTAAAGGATTTATCTCAGCCATAGTCAGATTTCTCTCTCATTGCCTGTGTTTTTTTGAATGGACAACCATTGCATGGGACCACTCTTGATTCGTTTCTAACCAGGTAGGTCTGGTCCCCTCATGTTCTCAAAGGGACCTTAGGTTCTACAACCATCCGGGTCCTATAGCTAAGGCAGGAGACGCACAAATATGGTACTGACACAGGTCTGTAAAAAACATATTTGCACGCTCTGTATTCTGATTCATTCCTTGTTCCCAATCTATAGCTGAAATCCTGTCACTTTCCCCCTCACTGAAAAGTCCAATTCCTTAACCTAGGTCTTCCTCATTTCCCTCTGAGATAGTACCTCTATCTCATCTTCCTGATGCTGAACCACTTTTTCTTTCAAATGCTGCTGAGACACAAAAGTCTGTAGAACAGTCCATTTTCTCTTCAAGTGTCAGTGGTTTTTCATTTTTCAGTGAATCAATAAATCAATACTGAGCCTCCTCAGTCTCTCAGAACAATGCATAGGAGACCTGACCAGTTAGACAATGGCTAGTGAGAATTAGGTTGTAATCTGTGATGGCTTGGTTCACAATTAAAGATCAAACGAAAATATAGAGGGGTACTTCTTGTTTTCTTTTGGCCCAGCTTACGGTCTAGGATGCTAGTGGTAAAAAATCTTGCCTGCCAGTGCAGGAAACAAAAGAGATACAGATTCAATCCCTGGGTCAGAAAAATCTCCTGAAGAACACTGAACCCACTCCAGTGTTCTTGCCTGGAAAATTCCATGGACAGGAGTCTGGCAGGCTACAGTCCATGGGATCACAAGAGTTGGACATTACTGAAGCAATTTGGCACTTAGCAAGGTCCAGGAGCCAGTTCAGTTCAGTCGCTCAGTCGTGTCCGACTCTTTGTCACCCCATGGACTGCAGCAGGCCAGGCTTCCCAGTGCTTACCAACTCCTGGAGTCTCCTCAAACTCATGTCCATCCAGTCAGTGATGCCATCCAACCATATCATCCTCTGCCGTCTCCTTCTCCTCCTGCCTTCAATCTTTCCCATCATCAGGATCTTTCCCAGTGAGTCAGTTCTTCACATCAGGGGGCCAAAGTATTGAAGTTTCCGCTTCAGCATCAGTCCTTCCAATGAATATTCAGGACTTATTTCCTTTAGGAAAATCAAACAGTTGGACGGAAGTGACTTAGCACTTAGCAAGGTCCAGGATCCAGGAGTCAGCTATGTCTAGATGTAGTACTGGCACAGTACACAAACAGTGAGTCGGATTCTGGTACATAGCATAGAAATTAAAGGATGTGTTATACTTTTTCAGTCACATGAACTTATAAAGAACCTAAGCACCGGTTCTCTGAATCTAAGTAAATGTGCTGTGCATGCTAGGGGTAGAGAAACTTAAAGGTGACTTGGCATCCTGGTCTTAGCTGAACATTTGCATTGAGAACAAGAATTACAGAAGGAAGAACTCTATATTCAGTCTAATTTTTATCAGTCACCGGCGTATACCTTCTCACCTAACTAGTATTGGCTCTTCTTGATCCCCTAAACGATGCGCTTACCTTCTAATCTGTCTCTCTCTCAATACTGTCACCCCTCTTTTGAGATGTCCCTTCATATTTTCTCCATCTCATCAAATCCCTTTATTCTACTTTGTATTTTATTTCAGATGCCACTGAGGTGGAAGAGCTCCAAATCCATTTCATTCCTGAAGCCATCTCCAACTTCTTCACATCATTCTGATCTATCTTTTCTTGGAACTCCTGCACTGACAGTGAATAATGGCCATGTCAGCTATGCTTAGTTTTATAAGTTGAGAGTAGGGAACATGGCTTTAACTTGTTTGTGTCTTATTCGTTGCCTAGCACAACTCTAAGAGCAATGAATAACTTTAGATGATTGTTTTAATCAGAATCAAATATTCTAACAAATTGCTAAGCTTTGGGGAATTACATTTTTTTAAAAAGGAAAGAAACAAATATAATCATGAAACCACAGAATTTAAAAGCGGAGAGCGATGTTAGAAGTCATCTCATTTGACCTCTAAAATTAGTGAAGGAGGAAATGGTATGCCAGTTTGCAAAAAGCTACGCAGTAAACTAATGACAGACGCAAGGCCAGAACTCAGGAGCTGAGTCCCATCCTAATACTCTTTGCTAAACTGGACTGTAGCATACAGCATATAGCATATGTGAACATGAATGAAAATATTTTAACTATGCTTGTCTTTTGAAATCATGAATGGCATCCCTTGTTTTAGACTATAAAATAAATACTTTGGTTATGACTGACTGACACTGCTGGTTGATTACCAAATATTGATTCCGCTTTCTTCCTTTACTACTTTAATATATCTATGCAGTGGAATACAGACGGATGGCTATGTGCCTAGTTTAAATCTAAAGCCTCCCAGTCTTCTTCATGTTGAATGACCATTTGGTATGTGTCTTCTTACTAATGAGATATAATTAAAATTCTGCTGGGGATGTGATCACATTTTCAAATAATGAACAAAATCCTTATGTGTGGAGGGTTTTGGGATCTTTATCCCTTTGCCTTTTTTAAGGTTTGGAATATAGGTGTGATGCTGGAAGTGCAGTAGCCATCTTATGACCATGAAAAGGAAGCTATTCCAAGGATTACAAACAGCATGATAGGAAAAATCTGAACCCTTGATTACACTCATGAGGATCAGACTCTGTCTTGAGTCTACTCCAGACTTCTGAATAAGAACTATAAATCTACTTGTCTAATCCATTAGTTAGTAGATTTTCTGTTACTTTTGTCTAAATACCCTCCTCCCACCAAAGATAAGACCACAAAATATGTTAAAATGCAATGGATCTAGTGACCGATTCAGTCATGTTATTTGACTAGCCCTTTTGCAGTGAGTGACTTTGCCACAATGATGCTTTTTTAATATGTAACAGCTTAACTGTTTTCTTAAATGGCTTAAATATGCTAAGCACTATTCTGAAGCCCTTTAAATATATTATCTTATTTAATAATCACTGCAATTATGTGAAGCTACATTGGTATTCTCATTTATAGAGATAAAAAGGAAAATTTAGAGGGGTCAATTATCTTTATGCTTACATGATAAATGTCCCTAGATACCAGTGACCACGTTCTGTTAATCTATCACACCATGTAACCATGTGAAGCACAACTCTTTGAGTTGATTTATTACTTTAAAATTTAAGATAGTTGATTATCAACCTTGTTTTCTTCTCCTTAAATGCAATACTAAAGCTGTAGTACAAATACAAAACCTGGACAATCTGTGTGTCACCCAAACGGAGTGTTAGTTAAAGCTGTGCAATTGGAAGCCACTAACTTAATACATAACTTCATAAAGAATCCGTTATATAATTGATTGTATTTTTTGCTTTGGCTCTTGAACTTGACCGTCCATTGTGCTGGTGATTATTCCAGTGGTAGCAGCATCGAACAAACAAAAAACGGTACTACATTCCAGAGCTTGTCAACACTTCACCACCAACCCCACTTAGTAAAGTAACTTCTAGATTTGCCTTTCTCCTACAAAAACATGATTTTAAGTACAGATTCCAATATCTTTCAGGTAATTCATGATTTCTGATCTTTTATTCTCTGGGGATTATTTTGTTCATTTCTTCCCTTGGAAAACAAAGGGAAGCATGAAAAAATGGGGTGGCCCTTGATGAAAGGCTTGAATAAATATATATGATAATAAAAAAGAAAATTGATTATCTTGCATCATTAAATAGTCACTAACTAGAGCAACTTTTAAAAACCTAATTATATGTCTAGTTGTATCTGTATACTGAGAAAAGTAGTATTTTGAAGTCAATTGAAAATATACATCAAGGTAAAAAATATCTTCATTCTCTCATTAACACTAGATATTTAAGACAAAATATTTTTCTGGTTTAAACTTCTTGTATATTTGACACAGTGAAATGGAGGAATTTTCTCATGGCTTTATCAGTTCAGTTTACTTCAGTTGCTCAGTCATGTCCAACTCTTTGCAACCCCATGGACTACAGCACGCCAGGCCTCCCTGTCCATCACCAACTCCCAGAGGTTACTCAAACTCATGTCCATTGAGTCGGGGATGCCATCCAACCATCTCATCCTCTGTCATCCCCTTCTCCTCCCGCCTTCAATCTTTCCCATCATCAGGGTCTTTTCCAATGAGTCAGTTTTTCGCATCAGGTGGCCAAAGTATTGGAGTCTCAGCTTCAACATCAGTCCTTCCAATGAATATTCGGGAGTGATTTCCTTTAGGATGGACTAGTTGGATCACCTTGTTGTCCAAGGGACTCTCAAGAGTCTTCTCCAATACCACAGTTCAAAAGCATCACTTCTTCGGCACTCAGCTTTCTTTTTAATCCAGCTCTCACATCCATACATGACTACTGGAAAAACCGTAGCTTTGACTAGACAGACCTTTGTTGGCAAAGTAATGTCTCTGCGTTTTAATATCTAAGTTGGTCATAACTTTTCTTCCAAGGAGCAAGTGTCTTTTAATTTCATGGCTGCAGTCACCATCTGCAGTGATTTTGGAGCCCTCCAAAATAAGGTTTTTCACTGTTTTCACTGTTTCCCCATATATTTGTCATGAAGTGATGGGACCAGATGCCATGATCTTAGTTTTCTGAATGTTGAGCTTTAAGCCAACTCTTTCACTCTCCTCTTTCACTTTCATCAAGAGACTCTTTAGTTGTTCTTCGCCATAAGGGTGGTGTAATCTGCATATCTGAGGTCATTGATATTGCTCTTAGAAATCTTGGTTCCGACTTGTGTTTCATCCATTCCAGCATTTCTCATGAGGTACCCTGCATATAAGTTAAATAAGCAGGGTGACAATATACAGCCTTGATGTACTTTCCTGATTTGGAACCAGTCTGTTGTTCCATGTCCAGTCCTAACTGTTGTTTCTTGACCTGTATACAGATTTCTCAGGAGGCAAGTCAGGTGGTCTGGTTGGTATTCCCATCTCTTTAAGAATTTTCCACAGCTTGTAGTGATCCACACAGTCAAAGGCTTTGGCATAGCCGATAAAGCAGAAGTGGATGTTTTTCTCAAACTCTCTTGCTTTTTCAATGATCCAGCAGATGTTGACAATTTGATATCTGGTTCCTCTGCCTTTTCTAAAACCAGCTTGAACATCTGGAAGTTCATGCTTCATGTACTGTTGAAGCCTTGCTTGGAGAATTTTGAGCATTACTTTGCTAATGTGTGAGATGAGTGAAACTTTGTCATAGTTTGAGCATTCTTTGGCATTGCCTTTCTTAGGGATTGGAATGAAAACTGACCTTTCCCAGTCCTGTGGCCACTGCTGAGTTTTCCAAATTTGCTGTCATACTGAGTGCAGCACTTTCACAGCATCATCTTTTAGGATTTGAAACAGCTCGATTGGAATTCCATCACCTGCACTAGCTTTGTTTGTAGTGATGCTTCCTAAGGCTTACTTGACTTTGCATTCTAGGATGTCTGACTCTAGGTGAGTGATCACACCATCGTGGTTATCTGGGTTGTGAAGATCTTTCTTGTATAGTTCTTCTGTGTATTCCTGCCACCTCTTCTTAATATCTTCTGCTTCTGTTAGGCCCATACCATTTCTGTCCTTTATTGTGCCCATCTTTGCATGAAAAGTTCCCTCTAATTTTCTTGAAGAAATCTATAGGCTATATAAATCTCATGGCTATATAGGTAGCAGATTTAAACTTGTTATTCAGTAGTCTATGTTTTATATGAGAGGCAAAGTAGAACTCCCCCAAATTTGTGGTTTCAGGAGAAAACTTCTGAAAAACTTACATACTATGAATGCAATCTAGTACCAGTCAGATTAACTGATGATGATCTTGTTTTTACTGTGTTGCAAAAATCTTCATCATGATTACTTCAGAAGGTATTTCACCATCTCTGCTGAATTTTCAGATGTTCCCCATAATGCAATTCCACTTGGCTGTACACCCATTATTGTCTTACGGCCTCTACCTTGACCTCCAGTGGGATTGTTTTAGAGGTAATTCCTGATAAAAAGAAAATCCCAAGTCCCTAAGAACCCATATCACTATAGCAATCCATTCTTCCCTGTTAGGGAGATGTGAGTTTCAAGGCCCTCAGTGAATTAGCTTAGTGGAGAGACAGTATTTACAAACAAGAAAAAATAAGCAGAAAATAGAGAACAGGCTATAGCCACAGGTTAAATTGTGTGACACAAATGAGAAGCATGGTCAGACATCCCTGGAGAGAAAGGTCACTGAAGTGGCAAACCCTGGGGACTAAGTGTGCTGCCTTTGAGTTCATTCTCTCCATTCAGTACTGAGTGGAGGACCCCTGAATGCAAGAAAATGTGATAGACTCTGACAGTAGATGAGACTGTGACCCCAAGGAGTTTGCAGTCTAGTGGAGATCAGAGGAAAAACCAAGTTGTGATGCATTGTGACGAAGGCTGAGTAGAGGAATGTTCAGCTCCCACCTGTCAGAGGGGAGGGAGCTCATCATGGTTGGGAGCAGGAAGAAGAGATTGCTGAGAATAACAGATAAGCAATTCATTGAATTAAGGAAGCATTAGCTTTGGATAAATACGCAGAAGTGGGATTGTTGGATCATATGGTAGTTCTATTTTCAATTTTTTGAGGAACCTTCATACTATTATCCATAGTCTGTGCACCAATGTACATTAACACCAACACCATACAGGGGTTCCCAATTCTCCCTACCTTTGCTAACTCTTGTTATTAGTATTTCTTGTCATTTTGATGGTGATCATTCTAACAGGCGTGCAGTGATCTCATTGTTGTGTAAATTTGTATTTCTCTGGAGATAAGTGATGTAGAGTGCCTTTTCCTTACCTGTTGGCTATTTGTATGCCACCTTTGGAAAAATAAAAAGTATTCAAGTACTCTGACTATATTTAAAATCAAATTTGTTTTGCTATTGAGTTTTACAATAAATGAAGACAGGACGCAGTAGAGATCTATACATCCCTCATAGCATTATTCACAATAGAGGAGATAAGGAAAAAAAACTAAGTGTGCATCAGTAGATGTATAGATAAGTAAGATGTGATATGTATAATATGATATTATGCAGCCATGAGAAAGAAGGAAATCCTGCCATTTGAGACAACACAGATCGACCTTGAGAGCAGTATACTAAGCAAAATAAGTCAGAGAAAGACTATTACTGTTTAATATTATTTATATGTGGAATCTGAAAAAGCTGAATTCCTAAAGATTGAGAGTGGATTGGTGGTTGCCAGGGGCTGGGGTTGAGGAAAATGGGGAGATGCCAGTCAAAGGGCACGAGCTCCCAGTTATTAGCTGAATAAACTCTGGGGATCTAATATCCAGCCTGATGATTATAGTTAATGATACTGTATTATACACTTGACAGTTGCTAAGAGAGTAGATGCTAAACGTTCTCACTACAAAAAAGCGGTGATTATGTGACATGATGGAGATGCTCATTAACACCATAGTGCCATCATTTTGCAAGATTATAACTGTATCCAGTCAACACATTGTACTTCTTAAACTAACTCAGTGTTCTAAGTCAGTTAGATAAAGCTGGGAAAAAAAATGTTGAGCATCTAGTCTGAAGGAATTCTTGTGCAATCTCAATGAAGTATACTAAATTTGAGTATAAAGTGCTTTGGGAGCTAAAAAAAGTTAAAATTTACTCTTCCTCTAGAACAGAGGGTTCCAAGTAAAGGCTCCAAAAAAGGGAGGAAACAATTGAGCTGGGTGCATTTTCTTAATAGAGAAATGAAAGTTCATTAGAATAACTAGCTAAGCTGTGTAAAGGAGCATCAGTGTGGAGAACAGAGGATTTCCCTTCTGTCAAGACCACAGGAGTGCTCAGACTGTTATCTGCCTGCAATGCAGGAGAACTGGGTTTGATCCCTGAATTGGGAAGATCCCCTGGAGAAGGGAATGGCTATTCACGCCAGTATTTTTTGCCTAAAGAATTCTGTGAACAGAGGAGCCTGGTGGACTATGGTCCATGGGGTCAAAGAGTTGGACACGACTGAGCAACTAACACTTACTTTCTGAGGCCAAAGGAAGCAGGAGTGAAGGGAGAGGAAGTCGATGAGGCTGGAACGTTAATTTGAGGTCAGATAGTTTAGCCTTGTAGCCACTTAATGAGAGAGCTAGAAGTCAACCACCAAGTGGTTGATATGAAATCTATGAACATAAGTGATGTCTTCAAGAGAGAAAGTATATATTAAAATTGAAGAGCTAAGAGTCAAGGAAGACTAATCTTCTTTTCATAAATGTACTTAGGAAGACCAAGAAGAATTGCCTACATTAAGTGCTAACTTTACTAGTCTTCACCTATGACACGAAGATTATCGATGTTCCATCTGTAGGTCTCAGCCATAGCGGTTTTCCCAGCAGTGGGGATGAATTTGCACTAAATGGCAAAGCTGCCTTGTTATCACCTTTTCAAGAAGGTTGGGAATGATTAAGAGTTGTACGCTGGTGTTTAGACATAGACAGAATTCAGAAATAGGCAAAGTTGTTGTTTAGTTTCAACCAAATTCAACAATGAAGGGAAAAAGAGAAATAGATGTTGAGAAGAGACCACATAAAACAAATTAACTCCACCTTTGAGTTACAAATCACTGTATATTCCAAGAAATGTAACCTATTTCTAATTCAAATAATTATAACTCAGCAAGACCAGGAGCTAACTGGCTCAGATCATGAACTCCCTATTCCCAAATTCACACTTAAGTTGAAGAAAGTAGGGGAAATCACTAGACCATTCAGGTTTGACCTAAATCAAATCCCATACAACTATACAATGGAAATGACAAATAGATTCAAGGGATTAGATCTGATAGACAGAGTGCCTGAAGAACTCTGGACAGAGGTTTGTGACATTATATAGGAGGCAGTGATCAAGACCATCCCCAAGAAAAAGAAATACAAAAAGGCAAAATGGTTGTCTGAGGAGGCCTTACAGCTATGAAAAGAAGAGAAGTGAAAGGCAAAAGAGAAAAGGAAAGACATACCCATTTGAATGCAGAGTTCCAAAGAATAGCAAGGAGAGATAAGAAAGCCTTCCTCGGTGATCAATGCAAAGAAATAGAGCAAAACAATAGAATGAGAAAGGCTAGAGATCTCTTCAAGAAAATTAGAGATACCAAGGGAACATTTCATGCAAAGATGGGCTCAATAAAGGACAGAAATGGTATGGACGTAACAGAAGCAGAAGATATTAAGAAGAGGTGGCAGGAATACACAGAAGAACTATACAAAAAAGACCTTAACTCAGATAACCACGATGGTGTGATCACTCACCTAGAGCCAGACATCCTGGAATGCAAAGTCAGGTGGGCCTTAGGAAGCATCACTATGGACATTAAAGCTAGTACAGGTGATGGAATTCCAGTTAAGCTATTTCAAATCCTAAAAGATGATGCTGTGAAAGTGCTGCACTCAGTATGACAGCAAATTTGGAAAACTCAGCAGTGGCCACAGGACTGGGAAAGGTCAGTTTTCATTCCAATCCCTAAGAAAGGCAATGCCAAAGAATGCTCAAACTATGACACAGTTTCACTGATCTCACACACAAGCAAAATAATGCTCAGAATTCTCCAAGCAAGGCTTCAACAGTACATGAAGCATGAACTTCCAGATGTTCAAGCTGGTTTTAGAAAAGGCAGAGGAACCAGAGATCAGATTTCCAACATCTGCTGGATCATTGAAAAAGCAAGAGAGTTTGAGAAAAACATCTACTTCTGCTTTATCGACTATGCCAAAGCCTTTGACTGTGTGGATCACTACAAGCTGTGGAAAATTCTTAAAGAGATGGGAATACCAGACCACCTGACTTGCCTCCTGAGAAATCTGTATGCAGGTCAAGAAGATAGTTAGAATTGGACATGGAAAAATGGACTGATTCAAATCTGGAAAGGAGTACATAAGGGTGTGTATTGTCACCCTGCTTATGCAACATATGCAGAGTACATCATGAGAAATGCTGGGCTGGATGAATCACAAACTGGAATCAAAATTTCTGGGACAAGTATCAGTGACCTCAGATATGCAGATTACACCACCTTAATGGCAAAAAGTGAAGAAGGACTAAAGAGTCTCTTGATGAAAGTGAAAGAGGAGAATGAAACAGTTGGCTTAAAACTCAACATTCAGAAAACTAAGATCATAGCATCTGGTCCCATCACTTCATGGCAAACAGATGGGGAAACATTGGAAACAATAGAAAACTTTATTTTTGGGGCACTACAAAATCACTGCAGATGGTGACTGTAGCCATGAAATTAAAAGACACTTGCTCCTTGGAAGAAAAGTTATGACCAACCTAGACAGCATATTAAAAAGCAGAAACATTGCTTTGCCATCAAAGGTCCATCTAGTCAAAGCTATGGTTTTTCCAGTAGTCATGTATGGATATGAGAGTTGGACTATAAGGAAAGCTGAGCGCCGAAGAAGTGATGCTTTTGAACTGTGGTGTTGGAGAAGACTCTTGAGAGTCCCTTGGACAACAAGGTGATCCAACTAGTCCATCCTAAAGGAAATCAGTCCTGAATATTCATTGGAAGGACTGATGTTGAAGCTAAGACTCCAATACTTTGGCCACCTGATGCGAAAAACTGACTCATTGGAAAAGACCCTGATGATGGGAAAGATTGAAGGCGGGAGGAGAAGGGGATGACAGAGGATGAGATGGTTGGATGGCATCCCCGACTCAATGGACATGAGTTTGAGTAACCTCTGGGAGTTGGTGATGGACAGGGAGGCCTGGCGTGCTGCAGTCCAGGGGTCACAAAGCGTCAGACATGACTGAGAGACTGAACTCAGCTGAACTAAAAATTGGATTTAGCAAGAAATATAGAACCCCAAATTCCTTGCAACTTCTTTTCTAAACCTAAAATCTCTTTTATTGGCAGTCAGAGTTCATGCGTTGTGGACTGAAAGCCCTGGGAGACTGAGTTTTGCTCCTAGCAGTGTAATGGCGAACTATGTTCTTCTACATCAAATTTTAAGAGAGAGAAGATTCTTTGCAGTTCATTCTGAGTATTAGGCAAGTATGCATAAATAGTAATTTCTGAGAACACAAGTGAATAACTGTGAGTCAGTTTCATTCTTCTGAGATGGGCATCAGAGGGAAGCAGAGAACAGGAAAGAGTTTTGCTAAAATAATAATGAGCACTGCCCTATGAAATAGCTACTTTGGTTCTTTCAGACTGGCCTGACTGCTTAGGGGGTGACCCTGAGCAGTTTCTGAAGCAAGCAAAACAGAGATTTGAACCAAAATATGGCGAAGGGACAGGAAGACAGAGGGTAAAGAGTTATGCATTTCTCAGCTGAAGCTGGGAACATTCTTTGCTGATCTACAACTGGTTGCATATATTTGCATTTAGTCTTAATATGCAGTGGTGGAACAATAGCTCATAATAATATAGATGACCCCTCAATTTAAGTTTTGTTCTCCGTTGATGGTTTTTGCATTATTTTGTTGTTTTCACCCACATTCATGAATGTGACAGTCTCTCACTTCTGAGAATAAAATTACTTTGACCTATATTCATCTGTAAATGAATTTATTAGAAAGCTCTTTATATTCCCTAGATATTCATATTGGGAACAACTGGATTTACTTTGTCTTTTGTTGTCTTCTTGGAAGATTCATAAAGAGAGGCAGGGGCTGTGAGAATTCATACATCAAGGCTTTTATCCATGACACATTTTCCTGAAAAATACTTAAGTCCCGCAGAAAACTTTCTAGGAAACATTTACCACCAGATAATTGCAATTTGTTTGCATTTGAAACAAAAATGTATTTGCATTTGAGTCAAATTGAAAGCAATGCTGACATCTTCAACTTGCCAAGACATAAAGTCAGAAATGAAGTCTGTACAGGAAAGAAATAAAAACCATTTAAAATGCAACATTTATCATTTCAGAAAAAAGCATATTCAGTATAAAGACAAATATCTGTGCTGTATAGATGGGGCTGATAATTTCCATTATTTGTTCAGTTTAGAAAATCATGATGAGCAATGGGTGGGAGAGTTGCAGTTTTCAGCAAATTCATAGTTTTATTGCATCATTTCAGATGAACTTTAAAATGAGAAGTTGTGTTGCTTACATTGAGGTTTTAAAAAAAGTCTTATTAGATAATGCTGTGGCATATAGGCTCCACATTGCCTCCAATGCTTCTTCTATTTCCACTGTCAGGACCTTCATTTAGGCTCTTATTCTATATATTTGAAATATAGTTGAATTAAAATATTGTGTTAGTTTTAGGTGTACAGTGCATCTATTCAATTATATTCTTCAGATTCTTTTCTCTTTTAGGTTATTATAAAATATTGAGTACAGTTCCCCATGCTGTACAATACGTCATTGTTGATTATTTTATATACAGTGTTGTATGTGTATTAATCCTCGCTTCCTAATTTATCCCTCCCCACACCTCCCCTGTTAACTGTAAGTTTGTTTTCTATGTCTGTGAGTTTTCGTTTCAGAAATAAGTTCTTTTGTATCTTTTTTTAAAAATTCCACATATAAGTGATATCACATGATGTTTATCTTTATCTGGCTTACTTCACTTAGTATGATCATCTCTAGGCCCATCCATGTTGCTGCAAATGGCATTATTTCATTCAGATGGCGTCGTCTTTTTTAGGGCTGAGTTGCTATTCCATTGTATACATGTGCCCCATCTTCTTTATTCATTCATCTGTCAGTGGACTCTTAGTTTGCTTCCATGTCTTGGCTGGTGTATGTATCTTTTTGAATTACTATTTTCTCTAGATATATGCCCAGGAGTGGGATTGCAAGAGTATATGGTAGTTCTGTTTTTAGGGGTTTTTTTTTTCTTCTTTTAAGGAAGCTCCATACAGTTCTCCATAGTGGCATTGTGGTCATTACACTTCAACAAACAACACTGTGGTCATTACACTTCAGCAGGCTACTGTGACAATAGTTGTCCCTCCGAACTGTCTCCACCTTTCTCTCACTTGTTTCCTACTGTAGGCTGATCTTTAGAGACTTGCATTAATGACCTCTCTTGCGCTCTGCCTTCTGACCGGGCTCAGCCAGTAGAAACGTTGGGCAGATTATCAGAAGACACAAGAACTGTGAGACTGGGATATTACTCACCAGTTCCTTTTCTACAGAGTAAGGGCGATGGCTGTCCTCCTCTCCCAGAGGCCAGAGCCTCTCTTCAGTGTCCCAAAGCTGCAGTTGCCTAAGTTTGCTTCTTTGAGCCCAGGACTAGTGATGACTTTCTGTTGTTGCCAGGATGCTTCCACATCCTCCTTGGTTCCCAAAGCCCTGCGCACATCTCTGTAAATAGACTCTTTATTAAACTGCCCTCCAGTGTCCTGTTTGAATAGGCTACATGGTCCCTGCTGGGATCCAGCAACCTTGAACTAAGCCAGGTCTTATGTAATGGCAAAATACAGACCATGACTAAGCAGTGTCTTCATCTACGTTCTGTGATGAGGAACGTAGTACAATTAGAGCCAGTCCCCCAAGCAATGCCTCCTGTGGCCCCTCAAGTATTGGCCTGGCCACTCTGCCCTCATAGGACACGCCCCAGTCCGAATTTGACAACTTGTTTCTTTCATGTATGATAATTTATAATGATCGTTAGGACTACTTGCATAAATAATAAAATTGAGAAAGTTTTATAAATATATGCTGAACTTAGATGATATGAAGCATTTATTTAATAAGCCAGGCATCCAATCAAATTTTTTTCAAAATTTAAGCTTTCTTTTTTATATTGGGGTATTCCCTTGTGACTCAGCTGGTAAAGACTCTGCCTGCGATGCAGGAGACCTGGGTTTGATCCCTGGGTTGGGAAAATCCCCTAGAGAAGGGAAAGGCTACCCACTCCAGTGTTCTGGCCTGGAGAATTCCATAGACTGTATAGTCCATGGGGCCAAAAAGTCAGACACGACTGAGTGACTTTCACTATAGCTGGTTAACAATGTTTCTGGAAGTTTCAGGTGAACAGGAAGGGACTCAGCCATGTACACATGTATCCTTTCTCCCCCCACACTCCCCTCCCAGCCAGGCTGCACATGACATTGAACAGAGTTCCATGTGCCGTACAGTAGGTCCTTGTTGGTTGGGCTTTCAGTCAAGGTTTCTCTTTATTACTAACCTGACTTGACAAAAACGTTTTTCTTTTTTTTTTTTAAACATTAATAGTTGAGGTAATTAAGTATATGATGTGATTTTAGACTGGGCTTTGGGCTGAGCTGATCTCAAAGAAATGATTCGTATTACTGTATCAGGTCTCATCTTGCAAACCACATATTCGTCACACTGATAACAACAAAACAATATTCAAAACAGCTTATGTGGCCTGACATGAAATATTTGCGTAATAATATAATTCTTTCTCATGGGGACTGTAAAATTTGGTTAACATAATTTCTTCTTTATCGCTTATGTGTTAATAATTCAAACATTATTACTCTAATTTTTCTTGATTCCTAAATCTTAGTATTTGTTTCAACCTTTAATTCTTAAGTATGCATTTACAATTGCAATCTTTTGTCATAGGAAACAGGCAATATTATCTTATAATAGACTAGTAATATAAAAATGAAGAAGGCAAATATTTAGACATATATAGAAAGTATTTTCATGAAAACATAAGATAAAATTGTTAGAAATAACTTACAGTTCTTTATGATAAAAGTTGATATATGATTACTTGCTTGTTTTGAGGTAGGACATGTGAAAAAGTGAAAAAAAAGTGATAGTCTCTCAGTCGTGTCCAATTTTTGGCAATCCCATGGACTGTAGCCCTCCAGGCTCCTCTGTCCATGGGATTTCCCAGTCAAGAATACTGGAGTGGGTTACCATTTCCTCCTCCAGGGGATCTTCCCGACCCGGGGATCAAACCTGGGCCTTCTGTACTGCAGGCAGATTCTTTGCCATGTAAGCCACCATAATTATTCTTTATGATAAAAGTTAATATATAGTTACTTGCTTGTTTTGTGACAGGGCATATTCTAACAACAGTATAATGTCTACTTTTAATAGGCTGATTTGGCTTATGACTTAATATAAAGTTCTTTGAGATCCTCAGAGGAATATAGATATGTAAATGGAAATTAGTAAAAAATCTGTGACGTCCTGATTGTAATATATATAATGTCTACTTACTCATATCCCACCACACTTCCTTCCCTCCTATCTCATCTAGTACAGGTCATAATATATTTGTGTTTACATTACAGAGAGTACAGAGCATGACTCATGAAATCTTTCTCTATTCTTCATTTCTTTTAATTATTGAGAATGTCAGATCTTTGTGAAAGGCACTAATGTTGACGTTAATTTCTATGTATTATACAGACATCTTTTATAAAATCAAACATCCTGAGTCTTCTAATTTGGTCAAAATTTTATATGTTACATTATTTATTATTCCTAAAACTTTGCAATGTTATGATAGAAATTCACACTAAATTCAAGGAATGAGCCTTTATTAGTATTCATACAACTCGAATTCCAAATTCTTCACAAATAAAATAAGTTAGAGGGCACAGACAAAAAGGGGACATATTAAGACTTTTTCTATGGAAATGAAGCAGTCAGGATGCAATGAAATCAATCAGCTTTCAGCAGAAAAAGAAGCTTTGCTCTAATGCAAACACTGTGTGTGTGTGTGTATGTGTGCGCGCGCACGCGCACGCTCACTCCTGAGATTTCATTTAAAAAAGCAAAGGAGTTTAATTAAATGTGGATTGGGGTTCCCAACCACCAAGTCAGACCCACATGATGAGAGATGTAAGTAGCTTTCTAGCTCTGAGACCACACACTTAATCCATCTATATTTTTCAGCTGCCAGAAATTAAATAAATAAATAAATGCCTCCACTTAACATTTACTTGATGCCTTGCTTTTCAGAGGCTGAAATGGCAAGCCAGAAGAAGGAAAACATAGCTAAGTAGGTCATGGTTGAAAGGCCCGTCTGCTCTGGGCCCCCTCTCTCCCTCTTCCGAGAGACTGGCCAGTACAGTGTGCTCATGTGCATACTCCCTGGTATCAGCGTAATGGAGAGGCTCTAGGGGCTATTACTTCATTGCCCATATATTTTAAATGTAAATTTGAACACCTACGGAAATGAATTGAAAAGAAAAATCCAAAGATCAATTTCACAGGCCAAGGGAGAGCAAACTCATAATATGGATATCCAAACAATAGAGCACATAAAATAGCAGGGATGTCAGGCAGATTGCCCCAAAATTACATATTCTGTAAAGTCCATTTGCATTTGCTGCCATGCTACGCTTGTAGCGCTTTGTTTTGTTTTGTTTTTTTCCTTCAGTAGTTTTAGGGCTCCATGGAAATTGAGCCTGTGCAGTTGATAAAAGCCTTCTACGACAGCTTCAGTTAAGAACTGCATTAGCATAACAACACGTTGCAGGTAATCACCTCAATGTCAGGTACTTGTTGCACTCAGAGTCCGCCTGCCCTGTGGCGGAAGTTCCTGGGTGTGCCTCTGAGGAGAACAGAAGATGCCTAAGGAGAATGGCCAGGGCGCTGATCCCTTGTTTTGTTTTTCTTTTTTCTCTCCTCTGGTTCACATTCCAAGTAACATCCATTTTAAAAAAAGTTGAAATGTAGTTGACTTGCAGTATTATTAATATAGTGATTTCAGGTGTATGACATAGTCATTTGATAATTTTGATAGAATACACTTTATACACAGTTTTTAATACTATATTGGTGAATTATTGACTGTATTCCTTGTCCTGTACAGTCCATTCTTGTAACTTATTTCTTTTATACCTAACACTTTGTACCTATTAAGCCTTTTCACCTATTTCTGCCCTTTCCCCACCCTCCTCCCCTCTGTCATATGTGAATCTGTTTCTGTTTTGTTTGTTCATTTGTTTGATTTTTTAAATTCCACGTATAAGTGAAAACATTCAGTATTTGTCTTTCTCTGTCTCTTTTCACAAAGCATAACACTTTCCAGGTCCATTTCTATTGTCTTAAGTGGCAATATTTCATTTTTGAAGTTAGATGTAAGGCATAGACTTAGGGATTCTATGGATACACTTTGGAGTAACATGTATCTGGATGTGAATTTTGATTGTACCATTTGCCCGCCTCATGGATGGTCAAGTGACTGCACACCATGAAGCCTTTCTCATCTATAAGTGGAAATAATGGTAATTATTAGCACTTAACCCATGGGGTGGTTGTGAGGACTAAATTAAATTACATATGTAAATACTTTAGCCAGCTACTTTCTGTGCAGCTAGAAAAGTAGCTGTTTTCATAAGTAGGGTCATTGCTGTTTTTCTTTCTTCATCTCTCCTTTGCTTCTAATCAAGCCTCCACACTGTTCATTTCCCTCTCCTATTTTCCCGCTTGTGTCTTTTCACCCATAGGACAAAAGTACACAGTCCTCCACATCTAGACTCAGGCCTCCATTCCAGGGTCGCATCCCATCTGTGCCCCCAGATGCACTGAGATTTTCATCTCCTTCACTGCTGAGGGGCCTCCTGGATCCATGTTTTTTGCGTGTTCTTCTCTCCTCTGACTGAACAAACTCTAGCTTGCTTTCTAGGACTTCACTCTAGTGCCACCTTCGCTTCTCCACCTAGGTGTCTTTTTTCTTTATATTCTCACTGACCTTGACAGCCTTGATCTCCTAGTACTATAATTACTGCCTCTGTGTCCATGTCTTTCACCAGATGACACTGATCAGAGATCAGCTTCAAGCATCTCTGGATTTTTGTTCTTTTCATTTTCATGCTCCTGTCCTAATGTACTGACAAGGCATATCACAGGAATTTAATATGTGTTTGTTAAATAGAGGCCTGGGTACCCGTGGCACTGAGATAGGAGACAGCCATATCCTTCTATTAAATTCAGTGTTGTGCAGTGTGGTGACTCTCATTAACAATCTTGTATTGCATATGTGAGGGTTGCTGAGAGAGATGATCTTAAGAGTTCTCATGATGAGGAAAAATATTGTAACTATGCATGGAGATGGATATTAACTTCTTGTGAGTGATCATTTTCTAATACATAAAATTATCAAGGAACTATGCTGGGGGCTTCCTTGGTGGTCCAGTGGTTGAGACTCCACCTTCCACTGCAGGGGGTATGGGCTTGATCCCTGGTCAGGAGCTGATTACACACACCTTTCTTGTGGCCAAAAAGCCAAAACATAAAATAAAAGCAATATTATAACAATAAAGACTTTAAAAATGGTCCACATCAAAAAATTCTTTAAAAAAAAGTACTTATGTTGTACACCTGAAACTAATATAACTTACATGCTGATTATGTTTCAATAGAAATAGAAGCAAAGCAAAAAACCTTGCTTGACAACCACCCCCCCCCCAAAAAAAAAAATTCAATGTATATTCCTGCACTATTCATGAATAAGATAATTCCTGCCCTTTAGACTTTAAATGTCTTCAAGGAGAAATGAACGTGTAAACAGATATAATTGCAATCTAACATTCAGTGAAAGGCTGTTATGGGAGCTCAAGGAAGGACCACTTATTTCAACATGAAAAAGTTTAAAAAAGGCATTCTGAAAGTGGGGAAACATGTTTCAAAAGATCATCTCTAGAGCTGCAAGTGTAACAAATTGTAAACATGTGATCAATAAGGATGTCTCTGAACTTAATGTCCTATTTAACATAAAGACGATTAGTCTTGGGTTACAATTTTGAATAGTTCATATTAAAGTATTCTTAGTACTAAAAATAAAATTGACCATAACTGCATCTTTGATAGTTCAGAAGGCCCTTCAGAATGCTGGGGTGGCTCAAGGTCAGTTGAAATTATCTCCTAACACATAAAGAAAATGGTTACTTGAACATTGTTTGAATTATCTTTAAGTAAGCATTTACTGAAACATCTTGAAATTTGCAGCCCAGTACACAGGACTACCTGTGGTAGTAGTTAGATGGTAGTTGATAGTTAAAAGGTCATTTGATGTTATAAATAACATAATAGCATAGCTACCTGTGTTCTCTCTTTTCCAAATTTAAGAAAACAACTCTGTAGGACAAGATATGTGGAATTTCTACAAATTTCCAGAGATGACTGTTATGCCCGATGTCCGAATCCCTGAACGGGAAGAGAGAAGGCTTCCAAGGCAATGCAACTCGCAAAAAAAGGGAAGTTTATTACTGACTCGAGCCAGGGCCTTCTGCCTCCGCCATCACAGTGGTGCAGGGTCAGAAAAGCCCTGAGCCCAAGCTGTTACAGAAATTTATAAGACATGCATAATCAATTAGTAGCTGGCTTAAGCGGATTGGTTACATGTTTACAAAGCAATTCTATTGGTACAGACATTCGCGGGCTTTTTCAAAGCTGGGCTTTCGCGGGCTTTTCAGCTTTCCCCTTTGTCTCTTACTGGGCGCATATTGATTGGCTGGCTTCAGGTTACCTGATTGGGGTGGGGAATCTTACCATTTCGGGGAAAGCTAAAACTTAGGTCCAGGCTGCCTGTCATGGAATTAACCCTGGCAGCCTCACAATGACCATTTTGTTAACTTTTATCAAATTATTTAAAAAGTTTCATTCAATTTGCAGAATTCATAGATGGAAAGATTTCATATTATCACTAAGGTGGTGACTAGGTGGAATAAATTTCCATTAAGAATTGTACTTCTATCTTTGTTCATGTAACTCTTGCTGGGTTAGCAATTCTTTGAGAAATCTTTCATATTAGATGCCATTCATATACAGAAAAGACTCAATTCTTAGCCATTTTTTTGGTTTGTTTTGGTTTTGGTTTTGGTTTTTTTTCCCATTTATTTTTATCAGTTGGAGGCTAATTACTTTACAGTATTGTAGTGGTTTTGTCATACATTGTTTCTTAGTCGTTTTTCTTAGCATTTTTTTTCCTCTGTGCTTTGCTTTGTCACTCAGTCATGTCCAACTCTTTGTGGCCCCACGGACTGTAGCCTGCCAGGCTGCTCTGTCCATGGAATCCTCCAGGCAGAATACTGGAGTGGGTTGCCATTCTCCAGGGTATCTTCCCAACCCAGGGACTGAACTTGGGTCTCCTGCATTGCAGGCAGATTCTTTACCATCTGTGCTACCAAGGAAGCTCTTTTTTCTCTACCAAATCCAGTCGAAAAATATTTATAATTATTGATTGGGACTCATATTTTTTCCTAAAAATTTTGAAGAGTTTAAACATAAATATATGGTTGACAGTCCCATTACTGATATCTGTAGGGATATTGAGAGTCAACAGTCATATAACATTAGGTAGAAACACAAGTAACAGAATCTTCTGTATTTTTGGAGGTATGTATTATGAATTATATGTATTTTGGTTTGGATACATGTATTAGCCATAGGTATTATGGCTAAATTTTTCACCAAACTGAGATGTATGAGAAACTAAGGAAATCAAGATCATTATAAAGAGTTAGTTAATACCCATAAACGTCTTTTTACTAGGCTTTTAGAAAACTAGCATTGCTGTGTTTTCCTTCTGTTCAATAAATGTGGACACCCTCCCAAGCCTACTTCAGAGTTCATCAGAAGTAGGGATTACATGATTACACAGCAAATGAAAATATTAAGTGTCACGCGAAATGGATTGATTTCACTGTGTTAATGTCAGCTCTTCCAAAAACAACAGCAGCCCAAGCAGAGCATGAACACAAACAAGCAGAGGGCACCAGCTTCTGCTGCTTTGTTCTGCGGGCTCCTGGCTGGCGAGTCATCTGCAGCACTCCGATTATAGCTACAAGCGTCCAAAAGCAGCTGTGGACGGAAATAAGTTTTAATTCTGAGTGAATATAAAAAAGACTCTTCTAAAAACATTCATTTTACAGTACACAGTAGCCTGGCAAAAATAGCAGCATTCTTTTTATATCCTCATTCTCATAAAAATGGAGACAATACTTGGAAAATACACAGTAACAAGCTATTATTCTCCCTTTCTGTCTTCCAGAAGAGGGAGGTGAAAGAAAGCTCTTTTCGTGTGTGTATGTTTTATTTTGTTTTTATCCAATAAATATAAAAATACTCTTAAGTTTTATAGGCTTTTAAAAAAATTTTCATGACTTAAAAATCAAAATGAATTATAAAGGGTATAAGTGGGATGCACCCACATTTTGTGTTTCTGCTGTATCCTTCAGTGTTTCTTTATATATGAAGATATATCATTTCTCTACTTTCCTAGCAAAAGATTGCATACTACAGAGATTGTTCTACACCTTCCTTGTTTTGCCTATATCTTGAAGGTTTCTTCCGTATCAATATAAATGAATTTTTGCATAGTATTCCATTTTGTAGATATGCAACTTTTTCTGCATTAATTGCATTTAAGGGTAGGAAAATGTAAGCTGTAGTGTTCATGTTTCTTAAAAATAAAAGATTTTAGGGACTCCTCTGGCAATCCAGCGATTGAGACTCTGTGCTCCCAGTGCATTGGGGCACAGGTTCAATCCCTGGTTAGGGAATTAAGGTCCTGCATACCGCACAATGAAGCCAAAATAATAACCAGAGTTTGTCAGAATGGATCAAAGAAAAGCAAAATCTAGCCACATGTTGTATACAAGAGACACAGAAAAATAAAATTAAGTTAAAAAATAAATAAAAGCTTTTAAATCTGATGGGAATGTTAGACCAAAGGTGAAAACAGAGTTTAAATACACTGCTATAAGATCTTCAATGAATGGTACAATCACAAATCAAGAGATGATAGTTTCATGTTCATATTGCAAAATATTATTGGTGTTGTGTAAAAAGTAAGCACCCACACATACAGTTTATATATCACTATGACAGCTGCTATCTCTAAATACAAGGAATAGTGAAGAACTGGTCACAAAAGCACTTTGCTTTGTAATGCTGTATTACTTTTAATGACTTACGTTAATAGGTTTTTTTCCTTCTAAATTAATAAACTCCTTATCTTCTATGTCTTTTGTAAATACAGGGCAGAACTGAAGGTGATGGGAATTTGCAAAGGTGGTTTAGCCTTTGTGGCAATAAACACTTTTCTCAATATTTTTTAGGCTATCATGTTATTTTCTTGATATTCTCTTGGATTATTTGAACCAGTAGTTCTCTCTGTAGAGTAATTAAATTAAAACCAACGATATCCACATAATTCTCAGAGTATGTGATGATGCTCATTAATAAACAGAGGAATGCAAGCGAGAAAAGGACTTTTAAGAATCTGTCATCTTACAGATAATTTAAGTACAGAGATATTAAGCAGAATTGTCCAGCATTGTATAGAGCTGAACCAGGATTTGATTTCAGGAGTGTTGATTATGATAGATCCCCTTGTTCTTATGTGCCGCTACTTGATCAATAAAGAGTTTGAAGATAAACTCTGTAAGCGTCAGGGCAGCTATTAATAGACACAGGGAAACCATTTGGCAGGCTATTGTCACATTCTAAGCAAGAGCTGGTGGTACCTTGCACCAGGTTAATTAGCAATCTTGAGTGATGGTTGTAATGCAGACAAATTTTAAAGGTAGAACAAATAGGACTGTCTGATGGTTCAAATGTGGAGTATCAGAAGAAGAAAGATGCCAAGAATAACTTAAGTTTTTGGTAGCTTGCACCAGGTTAATTAGCAATCTTGAGTGATGGTTGTAATGCAGACAAATTTTAAAGGTAGAACAAATAGGACTGTCTGATGGTTCAAATGTGGAGTATCAGAAGAAGAAAGATGCCAAGAATAACTTAAGTTTTTGGTAGCTTGCACCAGGTTAATTAGCAATCTTGAGTGATGGTTGTAATGCAGACAAATTTTAAAGGTAGAACAAATAGGACTGTCTGGTGGTTCAAATGTGGAGTATCAGAAGAAGAAAGATGCCAAGAATAACTTAAGTTTTTTTGGCCTGAGAAGTGAGAAAAGTGGAACTGTTATCACCATTGTTGAGAGTGACTGAGTGAAAAAAAAAAATGTTAGAGGAAAATTCGGAGTTGAGGTTAATTTTCTGTTGTCACAAAGATGGCTTGTACCAAAGCATTCCAAAAGCTGAATGGATTTTAAAAAACAAGTCATATATTCTTCCTCACTTGACTGTTGAGTGGTGTAATCTGGTAGGAACTGAGCTTGCCTGGGTGTGGCTCCAGCCTATGGGTTAGGACACAGTTGTTCCACTGTCTTCTTGGACTAGCAGGATGGTTGAAGCATATTCTTAGAGGGCAGAAGATTTGATTTGTCTTAAAGCCTAGGCCTGTAACTTGCACATTGCCACTTCCTAGCATGTTCCATTAAACCAAAGCAAGTCACCCTATCAAGCTCAAAATGAAGGGACTGTTGGTAGATGGCCAAGTGCAAGGATGTGAGTCTGGAATTCATGGAAGCAGACTGGGCTTCACAGAGAAACCAAGGCATTATTAGTGTACAGATAATATCTAATGCTAAGTTGATCGGATGAGATTAGCAAAAAAGTGTGATAGAGGAGTGGTTCAAGGTCTGAATATCTTGGAATTGAACATTTATGTGGTCTAGGTGAGGAGGAAGAACTCAAAACTGAGACTGAAGACTTGCTGCAAAAGAGGTCAGATGAAAGCCCAAAGAGTGTTACTTCCTGGAAGCCAAGTGAAGGAAAGTGTAGAAAACTTGATTGACTTTGTCAAGTATTGCATATAAGACAAGTAACATGGGGGTTGTAGATGACATTAATGAGAATAACGAGACAAAACTCTGATTGGATTGAATTTAATAGAAATAGGGAAATAAATGAATAGAAACATTTCCCACTAATTTTACTATAGACATGGGAAAGAAAGTTGGGGGGATTCGACAAAGGGTGAACTAAGAGATACTTTATGGAAGTGTGTCAAAGTATGAGTCTCTCAGTTGTATCTGACTCCTTGTGACCCCATGGACTGTAGCCTGCCAAGTTCCTCTGTCCATGGAATTCTCCAGGCAAGAATACTGGAGCAGGTAGCCATTTCCTTCTCCAGGGAATCTTCCTTACCAGGGATCAAACCCAGGTCTCCTGCATTGCAGGTGGATTCTTCACCATCTGAGCCAATCATCTTTTCTGCGAGCTCCATTTAGAGAAGTCTCTCAGGAGGCTTTTAAATTGGCCAGCTTGGATCACATATCCATCCCTGGCTAGTTGCGTCCAGGAGGACAGGGTATTGAAGTTGGTAATGTTTGCCAGCACCATACTTCTCAAAAGAGTTAAATGTGAAAAACATCCAAAAGAAAGGGAAGAGAGTAAAACTAAAGCAGTCCAAAGTAACAGGGCACAAAAAAGCTTCCTTTTCAATAAAACTTTCATAATAATATAATACAGTGAGTAGTATGGGTAACAATACATCATTATGTTACTTGGGAATTTGGTGACTGGGAAGAGAAAGAAGTGAGCCAACATACTAGGAATATTAAAGCCCCTGAATCCAAAATCCTTAAATCCTACATGTTCTGTGAATTTATTTTACTATTATTCTTTTCTCACCATTACACTGCTGTACCCACTTTTAAATTGGTGGAGTTCATCACTGTAGACATCTGAAAGGTGGCTCTTTTTAGATTAGGAAGTAGTAAATTCAGAGGAAGTGTTTTGATAAAGTAGGCAGCTGTGACTTGTATCATTTAAATGACGCAGAGAGTTGAATAGTGGAAATGCTCAGTGGATGTTATGAAAAAAAGTAGATTGGTCAGGTATTATCACTCTCACCAAAGTACTGGAGCTCTGATACCATTATATAACTATTCAGCTTCTCGATTCACTTGAAGATATTCACACAGCTTCTAATGAGCAGTTTGAATAAGAGAGGGGCAAATTGGAAGAGAGAGAAAATCAAAGTGGATGTCTATTAATGCAATGCACAATTCAAACACCTAAAATGAAACAGGACAGATATGGGAAAGAAGAAAAGTTAACAAAAGATGTCAGCTCCTTGACCTGAAACAGAAATCTTGGTATTCATCAAAGGCAAGAAATTATACCACAGGAATCCCTTAACATATTTAAATGTCTTTTCAGCAGAAATCTTAAATTTGAGTCTAGTCTTAGCTCTAGCTAGTTAACTTGGAAGCAAGACACTTACTGAGCCTTGATGAATAAATTTCAAAAACTGTAAACTGATATGAAACAATTATTGCTTTTATGATATTCTACTGTATATGGTTATGTGATATATGTGTGTATGTATACATATATACTAGATATATATGTGACATGAGCCAAGGATACTTTATTTTATTTTATTTAGGGTCTGTGCACTGCTTATTAACTGTAGCCTCAAGGCAACATGCTTGGCCTCTCTGAGCTCATGTCTCTTCTATTGTACCCATGCAGAATTGTTTGGAAGGTTATACCATTGTATACAAGTTCTACCACATACAGATACTTAAAACTAGAAATTCTTAATATCATTATCCTCATATAGTTCATATCACTTGGCTTTAAATGTTATTTTCTGTTTGAAGATTTGGAATCATGCAAACCTTCCACTCTGCGCTTTTCATTCTAAAATACGAAGAGGGATGATGATACGTACAATTCTACTGTTGGGCTTTTTATCATTATCTCTGCATTGCCAGCACTGAATGCAATAGAAAGTTTGAACTTACTGGGAAAAATTGTGACCCAAAAGTAGAAATGAGTCATATCAAGTACTTCTCAGACAAGTGTGCTGTGAGAATGAATGGTTCCACTTCTACTGCTACAGAACACTAGGCTTGAGGAGCGTGTTCTCGTAACAGCAGTGATTTTTCTAAGGAGATCAGGATCTTCTGTCAACCGTGAAAGAAACCCACCTTCAACTCTGTTTATCATCATTTCTGGCAGAAAAATGTAGAAGGACTTTGTGATCTCCTAAAGGTTCCTTTAAAAATTAAATGATACTGACAGAAATATAAGAATTTTATTAGCAAAAAACTGCCAAGCTCATGATCGTACATTTAAATAAATGATGAAACACTTAAAATAAATATAAATATTATGATACATAATTCAAGTGTTTTCTTCTGATGTAATTTTAATATAACATTTTGTGCTCATACTTGAGTGTCGATTCCATTGCATTTTTGTGTAACTATTTTAGCATCTTTATTGTCTAATTGATATACCATTTGAAATTTACAAGCCAATGGTTTTTAGTATATTCACAGAGTTGTACAAGCATCTCCAAAATTTAAGTTTGAAACATTTTTATCAACTCAAGGTAAATTCCATATCTACTTGCATTCACTCCATTATCCTTCCTCCCCCATTCCACAAGTCCTGGGCACTAGGCTAATATTCTTTCTTTATAGATTTGTTTATTCTGAACATTTTATATGCATGGGGTCATACATTATGTGTCCTTTGTAACTTCTTTCACTTAACATAATGTTTTCAAGTCCATTCATATTGTAATATATATTGATATTTTATTCCTTTTGTCAAATAACACCTAGGTATTTATTCAGCTGTTCATTATTTAAGAAATGTGTGTATTGTTTCCACTTTTCACTACTTTGGATGTTGCCACTATGAACATCTATGTCACACTTTTGTGTGGGCATATATTTTTAGTTATTTTGGGTATATACCTAGGGTAGAAATGCTGGATTATATGATAACTCTGTTTAACATTTGGAGGAACTGCCAAAATAATTCCAAAGTGGCTGGACCATTTTATGCTCTCATCAGGAATGAAGAGATTTCAAACTTCTCTATGTCCTTGTCAACACTTGTTATTGTCTGTATCTTTGTTTATAGCCAGCCTAGTGGGTGTGAATTGTTATCTTATATGGTTTTGAGTTGCATCAATTTTTATTAGCATGAGAGAACAACATGTACTAGAGGGACTATGGTTCAGGAGAGGAGAGAGCCTTGAAAAGGTGAACTGGTTATCTGTGAGGACATTTTTTGGAGAACATTTACAATGCTGGATTTGGTGGTCTGAGAATATGCTCTTGGCCTGGGGCTGGGAGCTATCATGAGAATAGGAATGAGGCAGACATAGACTAGGTCTTAATTAAACTGAAACCCAAGCTTTGCTCAGCTCAGTTTTAAGGTGATCAGCTCCTCTATTTATCAGAATAATGTATAAAAGCTCTCAAACTCAACATTTAAAAAATATACATTATTTTGCTCTTAAAGTTATTTGTATATTTTCTAAAATAATCATATAATAAATACCACGAGAAAGAATTGACAGACCTAAAAGACCTATACATGATTTAAATGTTATAATCAGCAGATAAAAACAATGTATTAATATATTCAAGAAATTATTAATATTCAAGAAAATTAAGTATTAATTTATTAATACTTTTATTATATTCAAGAAAATGCTATTAATATATTCAAGAAAAAAGGAAAAAATAGGAAATAGATGAAAAGATGAAAATTTATAAGATAATTGGATTCTATAAGATGAGTAAATGAAAGTATTAGAAAAATTTGCTTTAGGTATTGAGAACTCTATTATTGAATTTAACACAAGAACATAGATATCAAATGTCAAAATATACAGCTAATTTGTTTCTCCACACTCTTGGATATTGAGTCATGTGTTTATAAAAATTCCTTGGGTCCAAAGCAGGAATAAAATTAGAAATTTAACAACATTTATACCAAATACCATTGACTACATAACCCATTAAATTTGTGAGATGTAATCAGTGAGAGGTTTAGGAAGAAAACTACTATTTGAGTGCATATTTTAAAAATAAATACTAAAACAAAAACAGTGATCTAAACTTGAGCTCAATAAGATAAGAGTGGAATTTACTAAAATACTAGGACTTCCCTGGCAGTCCTGTGGTTAGGACGCTGTGCTTTCACTGTGGGGAGTCCACATTCAGTCCCTGATCTGGGAACGAAAATCCCACAAGCCAAACTGGAGCAGCCAGCACCCAGCCCCCCACCCCCCACCCCCTGCCAAAAAAAATCCAACCACCCCAAAAGAATTCACTAAGATAGAAAATATAAAATAGAGGAAAATTAACAAAGGCACAATTTGGTTTATTTTTAAAAAAATAATAAAAGTGATAAATTACTATCAGGAGAAATCAATGGGCAAACACAAAGTTAACTAATATCAAGAAAGAAAAAAGAAAACTTTAGCATAAAAACTAGATTCACTGAAAAAGAGAATGCAAACATGTTTTGAAAGAATTAAAGTGAATGTATCAATTCAGAGTATGAAGTCAAAGTGTAAATTGGGTCTTGTCATTTTTCTTTTCAAAACTCTAAAAACTTTTCCATCATTCTGAGGATGAATAAGGACAAGTGGGATCTGCTCTTGTCCATAACTTCAGCATTTCTACTGGTAGTAGGCTTGCTCTTCTCAGCTGCAGCCAAACTGGCTACTGGCATCCTTCAGTTCTTTAGACACACAGAGTTCTAACCAGTGTCAGCATTTTCACAAATGTCAGTGTGTCTGCTTTGACTGTGTGAGATGAAGAATCTTGAATGGGCCTCTTCTGAGAAAGCTTGAGCATGTATTTTCTCTTTTGCTATCATGGTTTAACATGATATCATTTTCTGGGATATAGAATAGTCTTATGTGTGTGTGTTAGTTGCTCAGTCATGTCCTATTCATTGCAACCCCATGGACTGTAGCCTTCCAGGCTCTTCTGTCCATGGTATTCTCCAGGCAATAATACTGGAGTAGGTTGCCAGTCCATTTTCCAGGGGATCTTCCTGACCCAAGGATCAAATCTGCATCTCCTGCCTTGCAGGCAGATTCTTTACCATCTGAGCCACCAGGGAAGCCCTTGGTATACTATAGAATAGTCTATAGCATAATCTCTATATTATTGCAATGAGTCCTATGATTTATTTTTTGCATTATATTAATACAACTATTGTATAGTGATTTAAAATATAGTCAATAAAGATATAAAAGTAGAGAAGAGAAAGTAACCCATAATCCAGTCTTCCAAAAGAAAGGAAATATTATTGAGTACAGTTTTATGCTGTACTTTTATATAATGTAATTTAAAGTAATCTTCCACATTATTGTATATTTTTTGAGTCTATACTATTCCATCATATGGTAATATCATAATCCTTTTCTTTCTGATAAAATGTTTTGAATCTTCTCTATTATAAATAATTCTTTGATAAGCATCTTGTTTCATGAAACATCTTCTGAATTTAGGATTATTTTCTTAGACCATATTTCCTAGTTGTGTAACTGTTTTGTCAAAAAAATGTGTATAATTTTGGAGTGATTACTACATAACACCAAACGACTCTCTGAAGAGTTGTGCTACTGCCCACTTCATTAGAAAGAATATGATGCCCCTTCCTCTCACTAGATTTCTTCAGTTTTTTAAACAGCTTCTCATTGGGTACTACAAACCATATTTTATTTTAAAGAAAATTTTTCTGTTTATTTTATTACAAGTACTTTATGTAGTGGTTCATAGTTGAGGTGCATTTTCTTTTGTATGTATGTTTTTATTCATTTTTCTGTTGCAAGAAAATTGTCTTTAGATGATAACTTTGCAAACCACTTGAAATCATCAACAGTTAAGTGACATAGCCTAAAGACATAAAATAGAAAATAATGGGTAGATAGATGCCTTTTAGAGGAGAAGTGGGTATTAGTTTTCTATGAAAAGTACTTGAAGTGACTTTTAAAATATCCATCAAATAGTTTATAGAAACTAACAATTCCTTAATTTGTTGTTTTTTTACCACCCCTCTTGTAAAGCACTTTATTAAACATAGTTAAAAGCACAGAGTCCCTAAGGCATATCTGCTCTATAATGGGGAGAGGTTGCTGATAAAATTGTTAATTAGCAGCTTATCAAGATATCCGTGTCACTGTGTATTGTAAAATGCCCATGGACCAAATATAAATTATTCATAAATTAACAAAAGCAAAAGCTAGATCAGCAAGTTGAAGGTCTTATCTACCTGTTATGCTGAAATGCTAATCAATCCATGGTTATTCAAGATGCATATAAATAAAAATAATCTCTTCTGAACAAAAAATATGCCTTATAATATACTTTAATTAGCTTAATAAAACTTCCAAGTTAAATATATAAAATTGTTAAAGGTCAGTCACAGTTCCTCTTTGGTAAATCTAAAAATTTTCCAGTGAAACCTATGTAATGCAACTTAAATAAGAATTTCAAGTACTTATGAAAAATACCACAGGAGAAATCAAGAAAAACAAGGAGCATGTCCTACATCTCTAATTCCTCTGAATTTTTTCTAAATGCTCTTCCTTTAGTATCATTTCTGAACACAATTGTAATATTCCAAAAATTCACTCAAACACATAGAGTGCCATAAATGGCACTGGGGCAATCTCACAGAATTTATTTTTCACCAGAAACAAAGAGAATAAAGCCATTGTTCTGATTCATAAATGCTCATTTATACCCACTTGGCAAACAACTGAATACACCTGTATGATGATAAAGATATCTGTCACTCTTGGTTAGATACTTTCAGGTTCCATTAAGAGTTAATTTTATCACCACATGATAAAAAAATAATATTTACATGCAGTAATTGCATTTTTGATTCTCTACTATTGTGAACAGCTTATTATCAAATATGTTAGATCATTTCAAGTTAGTCAGTGTCCATCATACCCTGTACTTGGTTCCAGCAGTTACTGGTGATTAATGTTATCAGAACAAAACACTGCTCCCCATGACACCGCAGTACTAGATATGCTGCTGATGGAATTGGCCTATTAGTTCATTAAACATTCTGTTAATAGCTTACTGCCACCAGAACTGTGCACTCAGCTCTGCTCCCAGAAACTGGCTGAAGTATGTAGGAAGATACAGAATATATTCAAATGGGTCCAAATCAAGACCTAACAAAAAAAGTGTGTTTTATTTATGGAGCATTTTTCATGTGCTCTATCCAATGGGGAATTATTTCTTGTTTGTTTCTTTGTTTTAATTTGTCTTGCTTCTTTTTTAAAAAAAACCATTTGCCTATTTTTTGGCCGTGCCGGGTCTTCGTTGCTGTGCAGGTTTCTCTCTAGTTGCATCAAGTGGGGGCTGCTCTCTAGTTGTGGTGCGTGGACTTCTGATTGCAGCGGCTTCTCTTGTTGTGGAGCATGGACTCTAGGGCTGTGGGCTTCAGTCACTGCAGCACATAGGCTCAGTAGTTAACAGCCCTGGGCTCCAGAGCACAGGTTTAGTAATTGTGGCGAACGGAGTTAGTTGCCCCCTGGCATGTGGGATCTTCCCAGACAAGGGATTGAACCCATGTCTCTTGCATTGGCAGGAAGATCCTTTACCACTGAGCCACCAGTGAAGCCCAGAATTTTTTGATTTATTGTAACTATCATTATTGATTGGCTTTAGCCCTTACAACAATGTGTAAGAAAGTTATTTTTATGAAAATCACTTTATAGGTAAGGAAACTGGGGCTTTGCGAGGTTGATAATGTCACCAAGATCCTATCACCAGTGAGAGATGTTCCTGGGGCAGCTTTCCTATCCCGCAGCCTGTGGTTTGCCATCATGCTACATCTGCAGTGTTGCAGAGCATGGGCTTCTTCAAGGTCAGGCCTTAATTCCAGTGCTCTTTTACTCTGACAACAAGATTCAACATGTTATGTAAATTGCCCTCTTTATAAAGACAGTAAAAAAACAAACAAAAATAGCCTGATCTCTTCCAGGAGCTTTCTGAGTCCCATTTCTGATCCACAAAACAGTAGGAGTCTTAGCACTCCTGCTCTGCACTTATTAATATTTCATCTCTATTGACCACCAACTTTGGAGAAAGAGGGAGAATTGTTAAAACTTTTAAATAATAATCTTAATAGAATTCTGAATAACATGATCAAAACAGTGGGGAAATGAAATCCAAGATAATAGCATCAATATAACACTTCCACACATAGCAAACACTCAGTTTTGAAAAATTTCAATAACCTGTTGATGAAACTGTATTTCTAAAGGAACAAGTCAGCTCTTCCAAGTTTTAATGAGCATTCACAATGTGAAGGCAATTTACTTATTCCTCTTTAATTTATTTGTATTGAATTGAGCTTATTCAGTCACCAGGAAATGTGCTCAGCTCGTGGCAGTTCAGAAGGCTAGAGACGTTTATGATCACTTTTGGAGAAGAAAGGGTTTTTCTGTAGATTAAAAGCAGAAAAGGAAGAACTCATGAGTTTTGAGGATAGCAAATAAAGTAATCAAATCCAGTAACCAAGAAATGCAGATGAAAAGGAGCTTTGAGGCAAACCGAGTGAGCATGAAGATACCATTCTTGTCTTCTGCTCAAATTCCCTTTCCTACCCTGAGATTCACAAAACCTTTGTGGAGGCCTTGGTTATCTCCAGTGTTTGGGATGGAGCTTGAGCAAATCTCATGTAGATTCCAGGGGCTGGGAAATGTCAGTTGATATTAAGAATATATAAGCACAAGGTGTGTGTGTTGTTCAACCTGCTGTTGGGAGGTTACTTGGCAGAAGGAGGGTGGTGGCAGGGGTGGGAGAAAAGAGAAGAGAAGGATCCCTTTCATTTATGATACATTTCAGTCCTTACGGAAATGCCTACCTGGTGTTCAGGTGATTCACTGACCTGTCCCGTCCATCCACCTCTCTGGACCATCGATTCACAGTGTTTTATGGTTGTCAGGTCTGCTGGACTCCAAACACAAGCCTCTTTTATGGATGAAAGGCAAATATATAGACAGAAGGACAAATATCATGCCTGGAGATAGCATCTTTTGGTCTTTGCAATCTTTTTGGAAAATCCATGTCTATAAAAACTCTTTCATAACATACCAACAAGCCAGAACCAACAACATTCGATCCAGATTGTTACAGGGAGCACATAATAAAACTGTGGCACCTATAGTCTAGTAAAAGTCACCAGCCCTGTCATTGTCCCAACTAGCTTTTGTTTTAGAAGAGATTTAACTAGTGTTACGGGGGGGAAATGTCAGCAAATAAGTATCTTTAAAGTTTTGTTCTCTCCCTCATGATTTCTAAAGATAACCTGTGCCTTTACAAGTGATATATGGGTCCATTAAAGATTTTTTCTGTATTTGTTGCTAATTTTAAGGAATATACTATTTTTAAAGCAGAGTATTAATCATAAAAGCTCAAATAAGGAAATTCGATTGAGAAGGCAAAATATCCAATGTGTAGAAATATGCTAAATAGTTCAGGAAAGTATAATTTGCAAAATCAATTGAACAATCTGGGGGCAGGATCAAGATGGTCAGTCCTCCTCCTGCTTGAAGACAGTGAGAAAGGCGTGTACGGGAAGGACTGTAATGAAAAAAGTTAAGGACGGTAATATCCATGGCTGTCGGGTCATTAGTGAGACTCTTTCTGCTGGCAGTGTGGACAGGTGCTATTGATTTTTATGAAATCTGAGAAATTTTATGAAATTTGAGAATTTAAGAAATTGCAACATTGAAAGTTGGCTAACGACTTACAGTCAGCAGGTAGGAAGAGATCATGGTCTACCACATGACATTTGTTCCTTAAATTCTACAACCAAGGGAGTTTTCGTAACAGGATGAAATTAACACATAGTATGCTTATGTGAGACTTGCCCGATGGCTCAGCAGTAAAGACTCCACCTGCAATGCATGAAACGAGGGTTCAATCCCTGGGTTGGAAAGATACCCTGCAGAAGAAAATGGCACCCCTCTGTATTCTTGCCTGGGAAATCCCATGGACAGAGGAGCCTGGCAGGCTACCCCTCCAGACCATGGGGGTCACAGAGAGTCAGACATGACTTAGTAGCTGGACAGCAGCAGCAGTAATGCATATGTTGTTGAACAAGCATTCAGCTTAAGCCCTGAGAAACGCCCTTGGTGACGGACATACTGACCTTTGCAAATAAATCTCACTGTCATCATTTTGGGTACGAGCTCTGAAGCCGTAGAAGTACGAGCTCTGAAGCCGTAGAACAGTTTCAGTTTGGACTCCACTCCTCAGTAATTGAGTGACTCCAGCCATCAATTAACCTCTTTGTGCCTCTGTTAATTCACCTATAATGTGAGGATAATTATAGTAACTAAGTCATCTTTATGTACAGAGATAATAATAGTATCTACCTGGTAGAGTTGTTCCCAGACTTAATGCACAAAGCATTTAGAACAGTGGATACTTAGCAAGGCCTCAATAATATTATCTATCAATATCTTTTTAAAATCCTAATTTTAGAAACAAGCAAACCAAAGGTAAGAGAGCCTATCTGCTGCAGATGATAGCTCCAGGAAGTGACAGGGCAGGGAGTAAGAACCAGGTTTACCTGATTAGAAAATGCTTATTCTTTTCCACATGATCGTGTATCATAAGTCTGTGTATAGGTCAAAATAAAAGAAGCAAAACAAGCCAGTCATTGGTTAGGTCAGGTGAACAAGAAGCAAAAAGGAGGGCTGATTATGGTAGAATGGTGAGATTGTGACTCAGCAGTATTTTGTTTGAGCTGGTCACTTGCTCTGGGATATGTGTGGGAATGACTTAAAATGAAGTGAGTGGTTACATTTTGAAGCTATAAATTTCATCTTACCTGGGTATGTGATATAGGATTATAAGAAAATCTCTTAATATTCTGTCTTATTTTTGTAATTTGTAAATACAGACCCAAAAAACAGACCAGAATCACCTTTTAGCCTCCTTTCACATTTAAATCTTGACTCAGTTATATTCAATGAGCCTTAGTTTTTTGTCTCATCTAAACTTCACCTTTTAAATGAATCCTTGCCACCTTATTCATGAATATTTATTGAGCCCTTGCTAACCATGTAAACTATGACAATTATTATAAAAGTTAAAAGAGATAAATTAGTGTTAATCCTGTTCTGAAGAATGTCACATTCTAGTAGGAAGGGCAAGGCATAGGCACAAGATGTTCAACGTAAGGTAGAAAGCTGTGATTTCTCTTTTGAACATATAAGTGAAATGCTACTGAAATCTAGACCTTGAAAGATGTAGGGTTGGAACAGGGTCTAGAATTGGAGTGTGCAGACATAAAGGAGAAGAGAGAGACTTTGAACAAGTTTAGAGACTGTGAATTGCATGAACTAAACAGCTTTGTTGGAGTGTAGGGGATGTGTGTGGAGAAACGGAAAATGAGGCACAGGCTCTCAATAGCAACTAACAAAGCAACAGGGACTGAGACTAGGGTCAGGGTAAGGATTTGAGAGGAGCCTGGGGACAGTATCAGGGCTTCCCTGGTAGATCAGTTGGTAAAGAATCCGCCTGCAATGGAGACGACCCCAGTTCGATTCCTAGGTCAGGAAGATTCTCTGGAGAAGGGATAGGTTACCCATTCCAGTATTCTGCCCTGGAGAATTCCATGGAGGGTCACAAAGAGTCAGACACAACTGTGCGACTTTCACTTTCACTCTCAATTTGGGGACAGTAGGTAGGTAGCCATTGCAGATTCTAAGCAGAGGATGACCAGATTAGAGCTATCATTTTAGGAGAAGAATCTTACAGCAGATGGTATGATAGGGGAAGAGAAACTGAAAGAAGGTCAACCAGGAAGGAAGTGCCATAATTCTTACTCTGCATCACTGAACAAGCAAATAGGTGTTTTTGATTAGTGGACCTGGTTTAGCCCTTTGTCAGCTCATTAATATACTTGTTGAATGAATAAATAATATTTTAATATTAGGGAAAAAATGAAAAAATGTTCTGCCAACCCAAAATAAACTCAGTAGACTTGAGCTGACAAGATTAAGGTAATCCTAACAAAAATATAATAGCATTATAGAAAGCAGATTAAAGAATGCAGTGTTTTTGTTTGCATGACCAAAAATACCATCAAATCCATTAAAATGTTCATGTTATTTTCAGAATGGCTCTGTCTAAATATTTCATTTTTGCTCATTTCCATACATGCAATCAAAACTCCAGTACATTTTACATCCAGGCTTGTGCTGTGAAATATGATGGTTTGTTCAAGGAATATTATAATAACACAGCCTCAAAAAATTTACAGAAAATCTTTCAGAGTGCCTCCTCCACAATCTGTTTGTTGTATAATTAGGTGACAGGTTCATTTACAATCTCTCTCTCTGCTTTGGTTCTGTTTTGGGGGTATGTGTAGAGGGTCCCAAATTAAATAAAACTAGGTGAAGTGAATCATTTAAGAGCTGCTTAGCTAGTCTTGAGTGATGGCTACATGGGAGAAGGCAAAGGCAGCCCACTTCAGTGTTCTTGCCTAGAGAATCCCAGGGATGGGAGCCTGGTGGGCTGCCGTCTACAGGGTCGCACAGAGTCGGACACAACTGACGTGACTTAGCAGCAGCAGCAGCAGCACACAGGAGTCTGGTAAACACGAGGACTGTATTTAACAGGTCTCCTCTCCTTAAGCAGTTTATCTGTACTATTAACATGAGTAAAACAAATTCTTTTCTACTTATCCCAGGACTCTTGGTACATGATAACTTGCAAGCTTATAGTAGCGCTTTCAAAATTATCAGCTTTTATATAGTTGATTGATATTGGAATTTTTAAAATCTGTGTAAATGTTTTAGCCACTTCCATATCTTTTATTATATGACGAACTTTCTTGGAAAGAGGAGGAGATATGTGCCCCAGGCTCTGACTTAGAACTGAAGAGGCATCACCTGTCTTAGAGAAATGCCTCTCCCACCGGGTTTCTACCTGCCCTTTTACACCCTGTCACATCCCTTAGGCAGAGGTGGCATAAGGGGTTACTCTGGACTGTCTTGTACACTGAGAGTCTAGGAGTAAATGCTTTTGGTGTTGAGTGGTTTAGCTATTTCAATGGCCATTTAAAGTCATCGGGAGTTGCACTCTTCCGTGATTCAATTAAGTCTTCTTGCAAACTGGTTATTTGCAAAAGTTAGCAAATGGGAGATGTAAAACATGGTCTTATATACCTTGATATTTTATCCGTCTATTTAATTGGCTTTTAATTTATTAGCTATGTAGTTTTTGATAGGAGGCCAAACCCATTTTTTAATATGAACCCACAGATTGGGGAACCGGTTTTTTTTTTCCCCCATAAATCACAGCCACAATGCACCTTTGTAATTTTAGAATTATGGTTTCTTTAGAATGAATTAGAACCTAATGACAATCACAGCAAGATGGATGCAGAATCCTAATAAACTTGTCTTTATACCAGTCTGTTTCAGTTGTCTTGCCCATGTATAATCAATGGCATATTTTAGCAGTTTGTGTTCAAAAGTCTTTAAGTGAATTTTTATTAGTTTTCATTGAAAGAGCAACTCTTTCATTTTGTACTCAAATTCCACCAGTTATCTATTAGGCAGCTAACTAAAATATTTAATTGTAATAATAAGTAAGCCTGGAATAAACAGATTTAGGAAAAAATACAAGTAGTACTTGCTAAATATAGAACTTAACAAATGGTAGCAGAATTATACCATGAGGGAATTACCTGATGGTCCAGTGGTTAGCACTCCCTGGCCAGGTAACTAAGATCCCACATGCTGTGTGGTGTGGCCACAAAAATGAAATAAATAAAATAAAATTTTTTTGTAGAAAAAAAAGGCTTGTTCCATGATAGTGGCGTATAGCGACCAGTCACATGATTTCAGTGGGCAATGCCAGCTGTGTTTAACAGAATAAATGAAAATGTTAATTAACTGTTGAGTTAGTTAAGTAAAAATTGATGTTGTTGTTGTTATTGCTCAGTTGCTAAGCTGTGTCCAACTCTTTGTGACCCCATGGACTGTGACACGCCAGGCTCCTCTGTCCTCCACTGTCTTCTGGAGTGTGCTCAAATTCACGTCCGTTGAGTCAGTGATGCGATCTAACCATCCCATCTTCTGCCACCCTCTTCTTATTTTGGCTTCAGTCTTTCCCGGCATTGGGGTCTTTTCCAATGAGGTGGCTGTTCACATCAGGTGGCCAAAGTGTTAGAGCTTCAGCATCAGTGTTTCCAATTAATATTCAGAGTTGATCTCCTCTAGGACTGACTGGTTTGGTCTGTTTGCAGTCCAGTTACATAAACGCAGTTTGTCAACACATGGGTATCTTTGCTGACAAACTTTAGAATCTCTAAGGCAGTTGCTTATTTCAAGCACATATATATGAAGTATCTTGATCCTGTATTTTATTCCCTAAAATAAAGTTTCTTTCACCTTTAAATAATTGGTACATTTTGTAACAGAGAAAACTGTAGCTGAGAACTACTAATTATTATCAAGCCCTGAAAATTTTAACAGGTGCTCTGCTCAGGGTTTTTAATAAGCTGTTTTGTTTAATATTTTTTAACAACCCTGTGCATTTAATACTAGTATTATCAGCGTCAGCAAATAGGAAAACTGAGGCTCTAAATGTAGTTACTTATCAAGAGTCTCACAGGTAACAGGCAAACGCTACAGATTAAAATTCACTATTCCTCTGATCATAAAAGCCTAAACTTTTGACCATTATGCCATCATTTTAAATTTGGCTCAGCTGCAGGATCTTAGTTCCCCAGCCAAGTACTGAGCCCAGGCCACCACAGTGAAAGCTCTGAGTCCTAACCAGTGGTCTGCTGGGGAATTCCCTAGATTTCTCAGCCTTGATGATTTTGCTTAGTCTTTCCCTGATGATATTAATCTTCTGTGTCTACTGTCAATACTATTTTCTAAATTTAAATGATCAAAACTCATTCAAAGTTTTCATGACATTATTGTCACATCTTATTTTTTAAGGACCTGAAGATGCTTGAATTTCTATTCTTTCTTCTCATCTCCCTACTCCCTTCCATTCTTCCTTTCTTCCTAAAAATAGTGAACAGCATGACATTCATTAGTGTTCTAACTGGCCTTTCCTGCTTCCACTTTATGTCCCAGCAGTCCACCCAGAGTACTGTAGTCAGAGTAATTCTGTGAACGCGTGTCTGACCACACCCCTGCTCTGCGCTCACCTTCCAGAGGCTTCCTGACTCGCTTAGGATGTAAGCCAGAGTCTCTAAAGACATTCAAAGCCTTAAGGGATTTGCTCCGCCATGGCCTCACCTTCCTGACTTCACCTTCTACTCTGCTTCCCTCCGCTCCAGTCACCGTCCTCCTTGCCCGTTTTGAAAACATCAGGCCACTTCTGCTTCTGGGTTACCGCATTTGCTGGTCCATTTCCTGGAACCCACTTCTTCCAAACGTCTGCTCTCTCACCACTCTCATTTTGGTCTAAATGTTAGGCCTTCATTGGGATCTTTGCTTGCCCACCCTAAGTGACATCGTGTACCCCATCATCTCTGTTCCCTTTTCGCACTCACCATACTTTTCTCCACAGTACTCCTCACCTTCTAACAGTGTGCTTATTTTACGCCTTTGTGTTGTATGATGGTGTTTAGGTCTGTCTAAGTAAAAGGTCTCTTCGTTCCATGGCTGCATCCTCAGAGCCTAGACCAGTGCTCAGCGCAGAGTAATGCTCTCCACTGAATTGGATGAATGACTAAAAGAATGAATGATGATTTCAAGAAGCATATTTTATCAAACCCTAATGTATGTGGGTAGGAACCTGAACATGTTTAAAAGCATCTGTGAAACTGTAGGCAGTTTAAAGATTGAATATTTAGACTTAACATTTATCATAAAATGCAATTGTATTTTACTTTGACAAGTCAAAATTATTTAATCATAGGAAAGATTTTTAAAATCCTGATGTTTTGTCACCCAGTGATAGTATAAAGGAAAATAGGTCTATAATATACATATAAATGACATATATATTTATGTACACATGTATGCATGCACACAGACTCACAGCTCCATATTAGAACTTTAGGAATTATATTCTCAGGTTATATTTAGCAGAAACCATCACAGTGTTCTGTCTTGTGGTAGCTTTATAATCTGCCAAACCAACTTCATCTAAGTCTGTTACAATTAAGGGACAAAGAACAGGTATAAATGGACTATATCAAGGAGTTCTTCAACTTAAAAGCTTGACTAGGAGGGAATTACCAGCCTGTTCTTAAGGTCTTGAGAGGCTTATGAGTTCAGGTTGATTGAATTACACAGTTGAAGGAAACATTTTCAAATCATGCTTGCTATGTTTCCCTGGGAATTGCTGAGACCAAAAATAAATAACCAGGTTTAACTTAGCCCAGAACAAGTCACATGCCTGCCAGGTGAGCAGACAGGGAAAAATTATACCCATTGTGGCTATTTAGAAGAAATATTTTGGTTTTCTCTTCTATATTTTCACCATAATAACTCCTACTCATTTAGCGAGACAGATATATCAAATATGATTTTAAGATCAATATTAAAGGGAAGGCATTTTCACTCATAGAGCAGTCTGTGTTCACATCTGTCATAGTAATGCAGGGGTTTAACTTGGAAAATCTGTATGTTTCTTTCCAATTCAATTCAAATGATGCCAACAAATCTCAAAATTCACAATTTGTTTAATGTTAGAAGTCTTTTCAAGGCTCAAACAGTGTCCTCTACCTCTAGCCACAGCATAGCCCTGTTCATAATTTTCCGTGAACTTTAATAGTCTGTGAACATGAGCCTTAGAAAGCTACTAAACTACTAGATCATATCAGCTGTATCTTATTCCTGGTTTATTAATTATATTCTGTAACTTGACCAGAGGAACCCCTTAAAAATGATTTCTCCAGGTAGCCACATGAGCCCATGAAGCTGGAGGATAAATCTCTAGAAAGTTTAACACAAAAGAAAACTACATTCCGTTCTTTCCATTTTTTGCATGTTCAATTCTGAGTTGCTTCTGGATAAAAGCAGAGAAAGTAGTGTAATTCTTTCCTTCCAGTTTTATTGAACTGTAGTTGACATTTAGCACTGTGTAAGTTTAAAGTGTAGAGCATAATGATTTGACTATACACATGAAATGATTATCACAATTATAGTGAATAGCCAACACCTTATGTAGATAAAAATTAAAGACAGAAAAAATAATTTTTTGTGATGAAAACTTAAGATTTATTCTTGTAACAATTTTCATGTAGACATACTACAGTGTTGATTATATGTATCATGCTGTACATTGCATCCCTGATATTTGTTTATAACTGGAAGATTATACCTTTTGACTTCCTTCATCCAATAGTCAAAGAAAATAGCAATTTCTATTTAATTGTATAAGGAAGAAAATCTAGCCCACTCAAGTTTTCAGTCAGTGGTAACATGGAATAGGATCATATTGAATTGAATGTATTTCTATTAGTTTGTGTTAAAGCTTTATGAACAGTTAAGACTCTTGAGAGTCCCTTGGACAGCAAGGAGATCAAACCAGTCAATGATAAAGGAAATCAACACTGAATATTCATTGGAAGGACTGATGCTGAAGCCCTAGCTCTTTGGGCACCTGATGTGCAGAGCCAATTCATTGGAAAAGAGGGATACTGGGAAAGATTGAGAGCAGGAGGAGAAGTGGGCAACAGAGGGTGAGCTGGTTGGATGGCATCACTGACTTAATTCACATGAGTTTGAGCAAACTCCAGGAGATAATGAAGGACAGAAGTGCTGCAGTTCATGGGGTCACAAAGAGTCAGACAAGATTTGGCAACTGAACTACAATATTGGAGAAAAAGTATTGAAAATGGGTCAGTTAATTAAGTGTTTTTTTCTTTTTTTAAAAAAAGATGTTTGGTTCCTGGAGTCAGGCCATGCAGAGTTGCCCTAAGTACGAGGGGAAATCAGACTGAGTGCTTTCTACAACCCCCTGATTTGATTCCAAGAGAGGATCTTTATTAACCATCTGAACCACTTATTTTCCCGACTACTATGACCTGCACCCATGTCTAGCTCCTTACCTACACTCCATGTCTACCAGGTGCATACATCAGGGACAAAGAATTTCAGGCAACTCTTAACTTGTCATCTCAGCTTTATAAAGTTGAGTTGAGTGGGGCATGGAGAAATTAGTGTTCCTCTTTCTAAGATCTCTTGCTGACCATCACCATGCAAAGCATAGCACTTTAAAATTTAGGTCCTTAGATACTCCCCTGGGCATTCTCTAGCTTTCATGCAGTCCTCCTTTTTTTCTTCCTCACATCACCTGTTTCTCCTCAGTTCTTTCTCTGAAATCCCAGTTTTTCTCCATGGGCCAGGTACTTTATTCCACTTCTCAGCATTCATGGAGTCAGAACTCCACCCTTAGATAGTGTAAACTTGCCTCTTCTATGACTGATTATAAGTCAAAATGATTCTACCTTTTCACTCTACACTCTGCTGCTTCTTATAAATGGTTTCTTTTCTGATTATGAAAGGGATGAGAGTGAACAGTCTAGTACTTCTCCAGTCTCAGCTTGGAATTCTTTCAAATTTAATTTCCACTCATTGCACCCTTCACATTACAGCTAATACAGCTTTTACTTTGTCTCAAAAGCATTCTTCACTGATCCCCTCAAATTACTTTAGATTTTATTATCCCCATCTCTGCATTATCTGTTCACATTTTTCATAGTTTATATACAAAATTTCTATTTCCCCATCCATAAGGTTAAATCAAGAAGAAGGACTCCATTCTCTCATTTAGAAATTTACATTTAAAATCATAGAATATTAGACCTGCAATTCACCTTAGAGATCTGGATAGACTTTAGTGACCTCTTTGTAATGATGACTAAATGGAATTTTATTATAGCCTCCCATTAATATATAACACAATGTACACAATAGATATACAACAAGCACTTGTTGAATAAATGAAGTTCAGCTGCTCATTAACTGCTCCCATTACCTTTACCTGATTGGCAGCATTTATTCACCACTTCTGTGTGAAACAGTGATAAATGCTAAACAAATGGAATTGAAAATCAATCACATTAGGAAAGATAACATTGAAACTGGTAACTCTATTAAGACTGTAAGCATGGCAGAGGAGTTAGGGTTGGTGTGACATGCTGGTAATCAGGTGACTCCTAAAGAAGGAATTCCTAGTGGGGAGTGCAGGTTGCAAGGAACCTTTCAATTCTCTGCATATTAATGAAGACTGATATAATTGAAAGAGTATGATTTTAAAAGTTGAACGACAGTCCTGAAGCATCCAGGAAGATGAAGTGCTCATTCATTGTCTTGTATGCTCTGTTATTAATTGGTAAAGTGTAGGACCAGTTCTTTTGAGATCATGTATTCTTTACATTCCTAATTGGTTCTATTCTTTCCTATAACATGATTCTTTCAGGACAGTTCTTCTAATTGTTGAATCTTTAACATGCATTTATGGTTATTAGGGAAACCATCTTTATTTCAAGTTCTGTGCCTCATGTTGGAAACATTTAAATATATAGGTTAAAAATGCAGTTAATTGGTTTGTGGTTTAAGAGAGGATTTGCTTCAAACCATGCTCAAGAGGTGGAAATGATTGCCTAAATCTACTTAGTCATTTTCTTTCTTGGGAGGGGTAAACTTTAAAGTTCAAAAAAGAGGGGAAAGGCAGAATCAAAGTAGAAAGCTATTTCAGACAAAGGGCAATGAGCATATGTAGTTAAAACATCTACACTAGAGAATTAATGAGTTAATACAAATATCTGAGTTAAATACAAATATCTAAGAAAGGAGATAGGCAGAATATTTGAGATGCAAAGTAAATGCTATGCACTATAGACCACATAATTTCTAAAAAGTGTAATACTCATTCATGAAAAAATTTTAAAGCTGTAAAGGTGTTTATGAGAAAGTAAAAGTCTCATCTTCACACTTCATTTGAATTTCTTACAAACATTTGTTATCAGTGTCTGTTGATTCCTTTTCAAAACTTCCCAAACATACCTCCATCTCTGTTTCCACACCTGTCTACCTCCCTGTCGACCCAACTTTTACTTTATCTATTGCTATAGATTTCAGTCTATCTTGATGTTTGTCTGTGGGTACATGCAGTTTTAACATAAATGAAATCATTATACATTTTGCTCTGTGACTTTCCTTTTTGTTCTAAAAGTTAACAATATACCTTGATATCTTTTTAAAGCAGCAATCATAGTTTACCTTCCTTTTTTTCCATTGCATAATATTCCATTATATGACTATAATTTTTAAAATTTAATCACTTCCTTATTTATAGACCTTTTGATTACTTTCTCTGGAAGGTGAGTATTTTTCTCTATCCTTCTAGGTTCCCCTGGCTGGTCTAAAAATTAAATTGACATGAGACAGATTTAGGGCTTCCCTGGTGGCTCAGGTGGTAAAGAATCTGCCTGCAATGCAGGAGACCTGGGATTGTCTCTGGATCAGGAAGACCCCCTGGGGAAGGGAATGGCTGCCCACGTGGCACTAGTGGTAGAGAACCCACCTGCCAGTGCAGGAGACGTGAGGGCTGAGGGTTCAGTCCCTGGGTCAGGAAGATGCCCTAGAGGAGGGCATGGCAGCCCACTCCAGTATTCCTAAAGAATCCAATGGACAGAGGAGCCTGGCGAGCAATAGTCCATGGGGGTCACAAAAAGCTGGACCTGACTGAAGCAACTTAGCACACACGCATGAGACAGATTAACAGTAAGAAATCCATTACCAGCTTTTCTTGGGGCCCTTTAACTGTGCCATAGGAAAGGAGAACAACATTATAAAATTAGAATATTTTAACTGGATTTTTGCTTTTCCTTGAAGGTGATGCCATGGGCTACTTCTGTGAAACAGCTGGTACTAAGTACAGTGACCAATTCTCTCTTTAAAAAAAGATCACACAGAAGTTTAATAACCTGTATATATGTGAGAGACCCAGGAAAACTGAGGAACTCGAAAAATGGCCAAAACCCTCACATTAAATATCACCTTTAGCTAAAGACAAGAGAGAATGTTTGGGGCAGTGGTTTGGGACATAAAAGGGGAGGAAGGCTGTTGATTCAAAGATGGAAAAGTGAATGTTTGGTGAATAAACGTTTGCTGGGCCAGGAATAAGCAAGGGGACCCAGAGAGGAATTTTAACAAACAGACTTTGCTAGGCCCCTCCTTGTCTACACACCAAGTTCATGCTATAGTTACCTGTGGTTATAGTTCTCATTCTAGAACAAGTCCTCTAGCTACATTCTTTAAGCAACTAAGGGGTCAGAATTTCTTCCTGGGTCTTTTGGGCATTAACTGTTTTCAGCTCAAAACAGTCCACACGACAAAGAGATGTTTTGGGGTGATAAGTTTTGCTCCCCTGGAACTTCAAGGTTTCTTACAATGAACCTCCCTGGGCAAATAACTCTGTAATAAATTCAAAGCATTTTAAAGGCTCCTAAGAGAAGAAGAGCAAAGTTTTCAAGAAGGTTATATAGTTAGAGGAGAAATGAAGAAAAATGGTGTTAACCAGGTGGAATATTGAATGCAATCAGAGTCAGAGTCGTATTGCATAGTAATATATACATATGAAATTCTCATTCATTCAGACTATTTTTAGTTAGAGCCAAGAAACTTAGAGAAATTTTCCATAGTTTAGAATTCACTTAACACTAATTATATAATCCAATTCATCATTCTGAATATTACTAGTTTTTATGTTTAAGTTCAAATGAAAGGCACTTATAGAGAGTATAAGTAGCATTCTTGTCTTGGCAGCATTTTTCTCTTTATAAAATCAGAGTCAGCAGTGAGTCTGTCTAGGAACTAAACTTTGTCTTAAATTATTCTCTACTTAATTGTCAGAGTTTCCCAAATTACCAATGATGCTTTTCCTCATGCTTTGCAATTCCTGCAGACTTTAAGACAGAAAAATAGTTCTAGGTTGGAAAAGCTAATTTGCTATACTGTCAAATCCATTTATAGTCCATCCAGATCTGTAAGCCAGGGTAAAGCTAACGATCTCTCTCACAAGAATGACATAAAGAGAATGGATAAATTGTAATATTTGCAGAGAAACTTTATATTAAAATGTTTAATAGTGAATTTCAGCCACATTAATTATGTGAAAAATTGTCAGGCTCCCAACCTCTTTGGAGTTAGAGCCTCAGGGCTCCCTGAGACCCAGTCTGTAGTCCTCACTAAGACTCACCAATAAAACTGAAATTCACAACTCTCATGTTGTGTGTTTTTATTTCAGTTCACAGCATCCAGTTCTCAGAAAGCTATTTTGGTCAAGGGTTAGAATTGCACTTCATTAGACTCTGAAGGATTGATGGGGATTGAATTGAAAGGAACCAAGAGGAAAAGGGGCAAGAGAATTGGAAGAAAATGACCCCCACATCTGCAATTCACTGACCAATCATCAGAGAAATGTTAGTAGGTTTTTGTGGGGAAAGATTAGTAACTTGCGAGAAACATACATTCACTATGTCTGTATACACAAATTAATTCATTGAATTAAAGAGAATTCATTTGTTTAGCTATTCTTCTCAAGGGTAAAGGCAAATTATTGATCTAATGCACTTTTTGGGGTGCAGCCGTATACTTTTAAGTTTAGATTGTTTCAAACAAGGAAGATGACAGAAATTGTATCATATGAATCTAGAATTCCTCTATATTTTGTCTTGTCTCTTACTAGGATTATAGCTAAGTATGTCATGCAAACTGTGTATTTGACCATTTAGATCTGAATTTAAATGGTCAGTTTATTCTAGATCTTTAAACAACTTGTATAAGTAAATTGAACATATATGTCCTGTATGCGTGTGCATGCATCTGTGTGTGCTAAGTCGCTTGAATCATGTCTGACTCTCTGCGGCCCTATAAAGACCATAGCCCCCCCAGGCTCCTCTGTCCTTGAGATTCTCCAGGCAGGAATACTGGAGTGGGTTGCCATGCCCTCCTCTAGGGGATCTTCCCAACCCAGGGATCAAACCTGAGTCTCTTACATCTCCTGTGTTGGCAGACGGGTTCTTTACCACTAGCGCCTCCTGTGAAGCCATATGCTTTAGTGACATTAAAGCAAATTTTAATTCAAAGAATGAAGATCATTAGAAACTATACAAAATCTTCTAAGTTCTAAAGACAGGGGGACATCAAACTTTGAAAAATGTAATAGGAGCATATTTGCTGAATACTTGCACCTTTAAATGTGAATAGAGAAAAAATATTAACATATAGGGAGAAATAGAATAAAGTATTTAAGTATAGGATGGATAGTCATATGACCTCATTTTTTCCTTTTTCTATTTATTAATATTATTTTCAAGAAGTATAGCTAAAGACTGGTATTTTACAATTGTAGCAAAGGTGTATTTTTTTGTTATCTGAGTAATAATCAGGGAGTTTCAAAATTGATTGCATTTGTTGAAGAGAGTAGAAATGTATTGACTTGAAAATGTCCTATTTTAAAACTCTTATATTTTATATTTCTTTTTTATTCATGTACATTTTGTAATTAACTTTCACATTTTGACCAAAGAATGGTATGTCCTTCAGCCTAACCCCTGCTTTTGTTATGCATGAATGGTGCTTTCCATGTGGAATCACATTTTAAAGTTTGATTTAATACCTTAAATTTGGGTCAAAATGTTGAGAGAGAAAACTGGTAATTTGACTTCAAAGCCGATTCTCTTTCTTTCTGACCCATCTCTAAATAAGTGTATTGTTCTCAGACTCTTCTGGCAACATAATTGAAATGGCTTGTACCATTTCAAACCACATTAGCTCCTTTGAGATGTTAAAATGTTGACGCTGGGAAATGTACCAAAAGTATATTTAATTTTCCCCCCATTTTCTAACTAGATAGGAGGCAGTCAATCAACAACATTTATTGGGTTCTCACTGGATGCTGTGAGCTGCAGAGTAGATTATATGCAGAAGTGTTGAAAAACCCACTCTTCAGTTTACTAACGCTTCTACAAAGGAAGGAGTCCTTCTGTTGTCAGTAAAAATTCAGATGAGATGGTAGAGTGGTGAGCAACTAACTCAGAATTAATGGCTAACAGTAAAGTTTAAATGGATAATTCTAAACCCTCAATCTTGATAAGGTTGAACAGTAAAAATAATAAAAGTAAAAAAATAAAATTTTCTTGCTATACCTGGAAATCCATGTCAAGGAAGAAATAAAGGCATAGTAACTATGTGAATTAGTGCAAGTTTTTGCTGAGGGTTTTGTCTGTGTTTCTATCTATAGAAGGTGGCGCTAGTGGTAAAGAACCCACCTGCCAGTGTAGGAGACGTAAGAGATGCGGGTTCGATCCTGGGTTGGGAAGATCCCCTGGAGGAGGGCATGGCAACCCACTCCAGTATTCCTGCCTGGAGAATCCCATGGACAGAGGAGCCTGGCAGGCTACAGTCCACAGGGTCACAAAGAGTCAGACCCAACCGAAGTGACTTAGTGTGCACATGTTTCGGTGTATGTATGTATCATCTAACTACTGTCATTTTTCTTTGGTTCAAAATAAGAATTTATAAAATGTTAACTTCCTCCTGACCTGATAACTGATTTGGTCATTTATCCCAATATGGTGGCAATATAATCATAAAGAAAAGATGCTAGTCTTCAATGACGGGTGAGGGACAGAACAAGATTACAAGGCTGTCATCACCATACCCAAATGTTGGTATTTGTTTGAGTCATCACACTGCCTTGATTAAGAAAGGGAATGGGCATTGTGTGTGTGTATTATTTAAATGAAAACATCCACAGTTGTATTTGATTCATTTTCTTTTATTCAGTTAAAAATAGTACAATATTTCCTGATTTTAAAACCACATTTTAAAAATTATTTATACTATTCAAAACCGTAGCAGGAAATGCACAAAAAATTTTACTCTATAAATATTCAACAAGTCCTTTATCCTTGGCTTATTTGGCTTCTTTCATTTCTTTAAACACATCTTTGCAATATTAGTGAGTTAATGTCATAATCCATTATCTTCCATCTTTTAAGTCTATGGCCATTTCTTAATTTACCACCACATTGACATTCCAAGTGTTGTTGTAAGTAGATGATTAAAACAACCACAACAAATAGGGTTCAAGGTAGTGGTATCAACTACCAAATTGCTCTTCTGTCTTTTCAGATTAATATATAAAAAGTAGTGTTGCTAATTACTTGTTTTAAAAAAGAAATTGTGTCATCATAAGCATGATGTCTACATGACAAACCGGAAGCATCACTTTCTTTCTCTGCAATGGTAAGAGCTTGTTATAGGCAATGTTTATTGCTAAAAGTGTTAGTCACTCAGTCATGTCCAATTCTGTGACCCCATGGACTGTAGCTCACCAGGCTCCTCTGTCCATGGAATTCTCCTCAAGAATACTGGAGTGGGTCGTTGTGCCCTTCTCCAGGGGATCTTCCAGTCCCAGGGATCGAACCCAGGTCTTCTGCATTGCAGGCAGATTCTTTACCATCTGAGCTATCAGGGAAGCTGTATTACTAAAACCCCTGGAGAAAAACATTAAGGCAAAAAAATGCAGATAGTTTTAAGCTGTATTGTGTTTATTTGTAGCTTTGTCTTTATTTTCTTAAAACATAATACACAAATACTTCAAGCCTTTGAGGAATGTCACCAGATTTTGTTTTTATTCATTCTTTATTCTTGAGTTTGTACCTTAGTATCCGTGAAAGGAACAAAACATAATTTAAATATATTTTTCTTAATTTAATATCTTACTTGAAGAATTCTACTTCTGGGGTCATGTTACAATATTCATCTCCTTTCTCTTTCTCTCTCTCCCTTGTTTTTCTCTTTTTTATAAATATTTATTAGAAAGAGATTGGTCTTTTCCCTCTGTAGAGATGAGCAAGGATTAAAATGAAAAGTCACAATGAAATTCTGCTTTATTTATTTACCTGTTTTGTTAAGGCATGAGAGAAGACCCTCAAGTAGGTCAGTATTTTTTTCCTTTTAAATATGATGAACAAATCCATTTTGATTTATTATTTTCCTTCAAAGGACAGGTGACATTTCCTGCAACATTAACTTTAATTCATAATCCCCTTTTGGCAAGCAAAAAGAGAATTACAATTGGAAAGATTTTCACAGACACTCCACTAGAATGAAATGCTATAGAGAGCTTCACTTCAGCCAAACCAGCAAAATCCTTACATTGCCAATTTTTCTTTTATATTTTGAAGTTGGCCTCTCAGCACAGATTTGATTCACACCATTTAAAAATAAATCTGGCGTCTGCAAAGCAGAAAATTCAGGCTGTGTTGTCATAGTATCAGTATTTCCATTTTTATGCCTGGAGACAACCTAGACTTCTAAAGAGAGCTACGGTTCCTAATTCTATGGTAAAAGTAAAAACTAATTTTATTGTAAGTATTCACCTGATTTTTATATTTACTATAGAATAAAGTATCACATTTATATATAACACATTAAACATTTTTTATGAGTAATTTAATGCCATGAAAAAAATACATCTATGTTAAGAGGTGATACCCTATGGCAACAGTTGATTTTGAGATATATAGCTTAAATAAGAATTTGAATTCAATATCAGTATGTCATTTTGTTTTCACTTTATCATAACGATTTCATCATTACCTGCTTAAAGATCAACTAAACAATCGATGGTGTTTGCCTGGCATCCGTGTGGTCGCTGGTCTGGAGATGCCTCTTGACAGGTTTGCCCGTGCTCCGTACACATACACTCTGCTCTGAGCATCAAGAGGCAGGACTTTTGTTCCCTGCATTGAATTCTGTGATGACTTTGACTAAGAGGATGCAGAACATGTGATGCTCCAAGGCTTGTGGTTCCAGACCTCAGAGTGTGATAACTTTCAGTTTCCCCATCTTAAATCCTTGAGCCAGTACATGTGAAATCCAAATTATCCTGTGTGCAGGTATGAGTGCTTGTGTTTATGTGAGAGGTGGGGGAGAACCAGGAGAATAAGACATCAGAAAAAGAAAAAAACAAAAAACAGAAGTGTCACAGCCAAGAGGAGTCTAAGGAGATGTGACAACTCAGTGTAACACAGTATCCTGATGAGATCCTGGAACAAAAAAGGACAAGAACCATAAATTAAGGAAATTTGGTGGGAAACAACAACTATGGACTTTAATTTTATAACTTGCATCATGATTGGCTCATTAATTGTAATAAATGTACGGTACTAAAGTAAGATGTTAGTTATAGAGGAAACTGGGCTCTGCTATCTTCTCAAGTTCTCTATAAATATAAAACTGTTCTAAAAAATAAACTCTATTTAAAAAAAAAAAAGTGTAGCCACTGAGATAGGCGTTAGGGAGCTAGACAGCTAGCTACACCTCCTCCCAGCTGCCATGTGTCTGCAACTGCAGAGAAACTGCCAGTGAGGCAACAGAGCAACACCCAGCAAGAGCCTCAGCCAGTCCACAGAGTTGACAGGCAGCGAAACAGCTGCTTAAGCCTCTGTGTGTTGGCATTGTTTATTAAGCTGCACTAGGTAACACAACCAGCATGCTGCTTTAATTTGGTTATGTCAAAGATGTGTGGTAGTTGCTCAGTTGTGTCCAACTCTGCGACTCCATGAACTGTAGCTGGCCAGGCTCCTCTGTCCGTGGAATTCTCCAGGCAAGAATACTAGAATGGGTAGCCATTCCTTTCTCCAGGGGTCTTCCTGACGCAAGGATCAAACCTGGGTCTCCCACGTTGCAGGCAGATTCTTTACCATCTGAGCCACCATGCCTGTTTTATAACATGCAACTTGAGAAAATGAGTCACTAAGATTTTCATTTCATTGGGAGGCATAGAGATGTCTGGGAAAGGGGCTGCACTTTGGAAAAGACCATAGCTCTGGTGGAAATATGAACAGAGGTTCTGGGGTCAGAAACCCGGGTTCCTATGTTCTGTTTACCTCCAACTAGCAGTATGTCCTAGAAATGGTTACTCTTTCTTATTAAGAGTTTTCTTTTCCCCCTCTATTAAACATGTTACCGTGCTTATGTCATAGTATGATAATTAGAAGAGAGAATACACTGAGGCTCTTGACACAATTCCAGGCACAGAGGACTCCTGCTTTAAATGTTAGATGCACTCAACAGGCCCCCCATCTCCTTGTGTCTCCTCACCCATCCATGATGATGCACAAGAGGCCCCTCTTTGCCATTGCCTAGTTAGTTGCAGATCTGGGTCTAGTTCTGTTATAATTGCATCTGAGCAGATATTAAGCTCTCAGTTATTGATTAATTGTGTATCAAGTAGTTTACATATATTGTCTCATTTAATTTTCAAGGCTACTATCCAAGATGGATATCATTGCTTTCTTTTATTTAATGAGAGAGAAACTCATGCTTTAAATCATTTACATTACCATCCCAGGCTCAATAGGCTGTCAGTAATAGACTTAGAATCTAAGCCTAGGCTATTAGATTTCAAAGTCCTTATACTCAAATGTTATGATTTATTTCTTCTGTTTTCATAGCTTAGTTTTTTTTTTGTTCTTATTAATCCAATACTGTTCTAAAATGTACTATTTTTAAGCCTGGAATTATGTTACTTACATGAAACCAAGTAGATATTAACCAATTCGATCTTGGTCAGAAATATTTTAGGTGCTTTGCTATGAAACCATATCAGAAAGGAAGACATGGAAATACACACACATACACACAAACAAACACACACATATGAACTTAAATTTACATATATGTGTATATACATATATATTTACATATATATACACACAAACAAGCACACACATATAAACTTAAATTTACATGTATGTGTATATACATATATATATATATATATATACACACATATATATTTAGTTAGATGGCATCACCAACTCGATGGACATGAGTTTGAGTAAACTCCGGGAGTTGGTGATGGACAGGGAGGCCTGAATGCTGCAGTCCATGGGGTCACAAAGAGTAGGACACAACTGAGTGAGTGAATTGAACTGAATATATATGGCTTAAATTGTGAAGACCTAGAATTCTCAAGTAGTGAAAGGAAATATTTTTATACTTGAAGAAACATTCAGTATAACTAGATAAAGATCAAGAAAAAAAGAACCACAGTGCTGCAGTGATTGAGCTGAAGAATACAATTAGGTTGTGGTGAAGGGCAACAAATAATGATAGAGATGTGAAAAGGGAAGAAATAAACAAGACAGGAGAAAAAGAATATGGTCTGATGATACTGACAGTGTTCCCAAGAATTTAGCCACAGTGGGGAGAGCCACAGTTACATAACTAACCTCTGATCATAATCTCTTAAGGGTAAATAAAGAAGGAGCAGAAGAATTTCTACACAAATATTCCATAAAATAACATTTTTTAAAAAACCTTAATTTTTGTTTATCTGCAAAATACTCAGGATGCCAAGTCCGTCAGTTCAGGAGCTGTATTTTTAAAAATGAGAAATGGTTTTCCTCCTGATAAGAATGGCATTTCCATTTCATCTTTATGGCTCTGTAACTGCTGTAGGAATAGGAAGAGAGAGGCAGAAGGAGATCAGGGTGACAGAAAACAGCCCCTAGAAGAGAGGAAAAAATTGCTTTTTCTAAGTTTTTTATCCATGAGTGAAGCAATACTTGTATTACTTCCTTCTAACCAGACAGTCAGCGTTGAATGTCATATCTGTAGTTTCCTACAGCGAGATACACCTCCTGCCTTATGTTGCTGTTGTATTAGTTACTTGTCTTGCTTAATTTCCTGTATGTGTGTGTGTGTATGTATACATATAATTTATAGTATATATGTTATAGTATTATATACTGTCTTTTGGCATAATATATAAAATAATTACATGGTAATATAATTATGTATAATATATATATATATACACACATAAAAGTTTGAGGCTTGTGGTAACTAGAATAATGGCTCTCCCAAATATGTCTATGCTCTGATCCCTGGATCCTATGAATTTGTTATTAGGTTGGTGCAAAAGTAATTACGGTTTTTGCATGTTGAAATTTGCTGTTTGATATTGGAATACATTCTTAAATGGGGTTATGTTATGCATCATTTTAGCTTGCATATTTCGCTTTATTTTTTTTTACAAATGACTTATTACTTGCTGTGTATTTTATATTTATTTTAGATTAAGAAAATAATGTTAGACAAAAGGCAGATTAGAGCAAGTTTTCTTATTCGAGCGCGAAATGGGTCATAAAGCAGCGGGAACAACCCGCAGCAGCAACAATGCATTTGGCTCAGGAACTGCTAATGAGCTTACAGTTCTGTGGTGGTTCAAGAAGTTTTCCTAAGGGGACAAGAGCCTTGAAGATGAACAGCATAGTGCTGGCCATCCAAAGCTGACAATGACAAAATTGAGAGCCATCATGGAAGCTGATCCTCTCACATCTACACTGGAAGTTGCCGAAGAACTCAACGTCACCTGTTCTGTTACTGTCTTTTGGCGTTTGGAACAAAGCAGAAAGGTGGAAAAGCGTGATGAGCGGGCGCCTCGTGAACCGACTGCAGGCCACAGAAGTCATTGTTTTGAGGTGTCTGCTCTTATTCTCTGCAGCGACATCAAATCGTTTCTTGTGGTTCCTGATGCGCGATGATAAGTGGGTTTTGTTCAACAACCAGTAATGACTGGCTCAGTGACTTGACTGAGAAGAAGCTCTGAAGCACTTCCCAAAGCCAGACCTGTACCCAAAAAAGATCGTGGTCACTGTCTGGTGGTCTTCTCCCCACCTGTCCATTACAGCTTTCTGAATCCCAGTGAAACCATTACATCTGAGAAGCACGCTCAGCGAATCGATGAGATACGCTGAAAACTGCAAGGGCTGCAGCTGGCACTGGTCGACATAAAGGGCCCCAATTCTTTTCCACAACAACGCCCGACCACACATGGTACACCCAGCACTTCAAAAATTGAACAAATTGGGCTGGGAAGTTTTGCCTCATCTGCCATATTCACCTGACCTCTCACCAACTGACTGCCACTTCTGTAAGCATCTTGATAACTTTTTGCACGGAAAACACTTCTGCAACAAGCAGGAGGCAAAAAGTGCTGTCCAAGAATTTGTTGGAAACAAAAAAAAAGTTCTTCAAATGAGAAAGCACAGATTTTTATGCCGTGGGAATAAACAAATTTATTTCTCATTGGCAAAAATGTGCTGATTTTAGTGGTTCCTATTTTGATTAATAAAGATGTGTTTGAGACTAGTTATAATGATTTAAAATTCACGCAATTATGTGTGCACCAAGCTAATACATCGGAAGACAAAAGAGACTTTGTAGATGAGATTAAGGCTATAATTCTTCAGATGCAAAAATTATCCACCTGGGTCCAGTCTCTTCACAAGAGCCCTGAAATAGTGAGAAACTTTCCTGGTGGGTCAGAGAGATATGACATGAGAGACTTGGCCCGTAGCTGTTGGTTTTGAGAATGAAAGAAGGGGCAAGGGATATGGTCTTTAGAAGCTGAGAATGGGCCTCATTTACAGCCAGCCAGAAAGCGGAAACCCGGATTCTAGAACAGGAGACTGAGTTCTGCCAACAAGCTGAGTGAGTAAGGAAGCAGATTCCAGAAAGGCACTCAGCCAGAGACACTTTAACGTTAGCTCCCTGAGATGAAAAGCAGACTTTTGATCTACAGAACTGTAAGATAATGAATTTGTGGGGTTTTTTAACTTATTTGTTAATTAGTTAGGTAACTTTTTAGTATTAGTTAATTTAATTAGTTATTTTTGGCTGTACTGGGTCTTCATTGGTGTGCGGCCTTTTCTTCAGGGCTACTCTCAAGTCGCCGTGCGCCGGCTTCTCGTGGTGGTAGTTTTCCTTGTTGCGGAGCGCGGGCTCTAGGGTGCGCGAGATTCAGTAACTGCGCGCGTGGGCTCAGTAGTTGCGGCCCCCAGGGTCTAGAGCACAGGCTCCCTAGTTGTGGCGAATGGGCTTAGTTGTTCCATGGCATGTGGGATCTTCCTGGATCAGGGATCAAACCCGTGTCTCCTGCCCTGGCTGACAGATTCTTTACCACTGAGCCACCAGGGATTGTGTTGTTTTAAGATGCTAAATTTGTAGTAATTTGTTACAGTGGCAGAGACAACTTATACAAGTTTAATTATTGTATCTTGTCCGCTTACATTTTTATACAGCATAGCACAGTGCCATAATTATATATTGTATATGTAACTATTACATATGAAAGCTATTATATATCAAAGCTATGGTTTTTCCAGTAGTCATGTATGGATGTGAGAGTTGGACTATAAAGAAAGCTGAGCACCAAAGAATTGATGCTTTTGAACTGTGGTGTTGGAGAAGACTCTTGAGAGTCCCTTGGACTGCAAGGAGATCCAACCAGTCCATCCTAAAGGAAATCACTCCTGAATATTCATTGGAGGGACTGATGTTGAAGCTGAAACTCCAGTACTCTGGCCACCTGATGCTGAAGAACTGACTCATTTGAAGAGACTCTGATGCTGGGAAAGATTGAAGGCAGGAGGAGAAGGGGATGACAGAGGATGAGATGGTTGGATGGCATCACTGACTCAGTGGACATGTAATCTCTGGGATTTGGTAATCTCTAGGAGTTGGTGATGGACAGGAAAGACTGGTGTGCTGCAGTCCATGGGATTGCAAAGAGTCGGACATGACTAAGCAACTGAACTGAACTGAACTGATTATATATGAGTATTATAGTACTAAATTTATGTATAATATACATAATTATATATACTTGTTAATAATTGCTAAAGTTACCAATCCAAAAGAAAGGCAATGCCAAAGAATGTTCAAACTACCACACAATTGCACTCGTCTCACACGCTAGTAAAGTAATGCTCAAAATTCTCCAAGCCAGGCTTCAGCAATATGTGAACCATGAACTTCCAGATATTCAAGCTGATTTTAGAAAAGGCAGAGGAACCAGAGATCAAATTGTCAACATTCAATGGATCATCAAAAACGCAAGAGAGTTCCAGAAAAACATCTATTTCTGCTTTATTGACTATGCCAAAGCCTTTGACTGTGTGGATCACAATAAACTGTAGAAAATTCTGAAAGAGATGAGAATACCAGACCACCTGACCTGCCTCTTGAGAAACCTATATGCAGGTCAGGAAGCAACAGTTAGAACTGGACATGGAACAACAGACTGATTCCAAATAGGAAAAGGAGTACGTCAAGACTGTATATTGTCACCCTGCTTATTTAACTTATATGCAGAGTTCAGTTCAGTCTCTCAGTCGTGTCCGACTCTTTGCAACCCCATGAATCGCAGCAGGCCAGGCCTCCCTGTCCATCACCAACTCCCGGAGTTTACTTAAACTCATGTCCATTGAGTTGGTGATGCCATCCCGCCATCTCATCCTCTGTTGTCCCCTTCTCCTCCTGCCCCCAATCCCTCCCAGCATCAGGGTCTTTTCCAATAAGTCAGCTCTTCGCATGAGGTGGCCAAAGTACTGGAGTTTCAGCTGCAGCATCAGTCCTTCCAGTGAACACCCAGAGTACATCATGAGAAACGCTGGGCTGGAGGAAGCACAAGCTGGAATCTAGATTGCCGGGAGAATTATCAATAGCCTCAGATATGCAGATGACACCACCCTTATGGCAGAAAGTAAAGAAGAACTAAAGAAACTCTTGATGAAAGTGAAAAAGGAGAGTGAAAAAGTTGGCTTACAGCTCAACATTCAAGAAACTAAGATCCTGGCATCTGGTCCCATCACTTCATGGGAAATAGATGGGGAAACAGTGGAAACAGTGCCGAGTTTATTTTCCTGGGCTCCAAAATCACTGCAGATGGTGACTGCAGCCATGAAATTAAAGACGCTTACTCCTTGGAAGGAAAGTTATGACCAACCTGGACAGCATATTAAAAAGCAGAGACATTACTTTGTCAACAAAGGTCCGTCTGGTCAAGGCTATGTTATTCCCAGTGGTCATGTATGGATGTGAGAGTTGGACTATAAAGAAAGTTGAGCGCCAAAGAATTGATGCTTTTGAACTGTGGTGTTGGAGAAGACTCTTGAGAGTTCCTTGGACTGCAAGGAGATCCAACCAGTCCATCCTAAAAGAGATCAATCCGGGGTGTTCGTTGGAGGGACTGATGTTGAAGCTGAAACTCCAATGCTTCAGCTACCCGATACGAAGAGCTGACTCATTTGAAAAGACCCTGATGCTGGGAAAGATTGAGGGCAGGAGGAGAAGGGGACAACAGAGGATGAGATGGTTGGATGGCATCACCAACTCAATGGACATGGGTTTGGGTGGACTCCTGGAGTTGGTGATGGACAGGGAGGCCTGTCGTGCTGTGGTTCGTGGGGTCGCAAAGAGTCGGACAGGACTGAGCGACTGAACTGAACCGAACCAATTATTTGTTTTCTAGTCCTAAAAACAAACACAGGCAAACAGAAAAAGAGACACAGATATACAGAGCAGAATTTTGGACTCTGTGGGAGAAGGCGAGGGTGGGATGTTTTGAGAGAACAGCACTGAAACATGTATATTATCTAGGGTGAAACAGATCACCAGCCCAGGTGGGATGCAGGAGACAAGTGCTCGGGCCTGGTGCACTGGGAGGACCCAGAGGGAGCGGGTAGAGAGTAAGGTGGGAGGGGGGGATCGGGATGGGGAATACATGTAAATCCATGGCTGATTCATGTCAATGTATGACAAAAACCACTACAATATTGTAAAGTAATTAGCCTCCAACTAATAAAAATAAATGAAAAAAAAGGAACGAAACACAAAGAGAGATAGCATTATCACTCCTATGTCACAGATAAGGAAACTAACCTTAGTGAGAACTGAGGTTAAATAAATACTTAGGCATTTCTATTTCTCTTTTAGGTTTTCAAAACTATAAAAATAACTTGTGAATGTGTCCACTATGACAGAATTAAAGACCTTTCATGTAATAGTTCAACTCACATCTACGTTAATTATGACATTAATTATAAATATAGGCTAGACATTTTTTCATCAATGTGAAATTTAAACAATAATTGATATGTTATTTTAAAAACTAAAAGCATTGGTGTGAGTACTCAAGAGATTGAGCTTAATGAATCAATCAAACTTTATCTTGTTCATTCAGAATAGATCTTATGTATTTTGCAAAACACTCTCCGCCCAATTAACATTTTATTCAAGCTAAAAAATAATACCTAGTTCCAATAAATGGATTTTAATAAGCTCTCACCTTTTCGTTTTTGTGCTGCATATCCCCCGGTACACAAAGAATGTTATATATTGTTTAAGCGAACAATCAAAGGCATGTGGGTTAATTACTTAGCAAGGAAGCTGCAGGGTCCTTACAGATGTTATCTCTTTGTCAGGATTGGTGTTTAACCAGGGCCAGCAGATATTTAAAGTAGGAAGGAACCAAATGCAATTTTATCTAGTGAATAACACTCATTTGCTAGTCTGGAACAATGTTAGCATAGCACTGAGCTTCCGAGGATAACCATGATAATGACTAGGAGGAAGAACATAGCAACCTCTATGGAACACATTTTACCCACACTGTCTCACTGAATTCCTCCCTGAATGCAATAGGCATCTTCAGTGATATTTTACAAGATGGAAATCTGAGCTTTGTGAAGTTGAGTATCTTGTACAAGGACACAGATAAAACAAAATCGCTCAGTATGAAGGTGTCTGAAATTAACAAGTTCTCTGTTCATAGGTTTCAACTTTTCATTATTTCTCTCTTTTCACAAGATTCTATCTTTAAATTGCTGTGGGTGTCCATGAAGGAGAAAAAGAATTAATACAATTGGTGAATGTTACAAGATTTCTTTGTTTCTTAGAACTAAGTGGCATTGATATGATACTTAGGTAACTTTTGCCTTAAAAATGTTTTTATTATTTCTTTGCCTTTAACTGCAGAGTCCTACATGTGTCAATCATGACTACTTTTGCAGGATGTCTAAAAATACTTGATATTTTATTTCAAAGATTTTCAAATTAACATAGTAAGAAAATGGGATAAATCAAGGGTATATGTGTGGCTTTCCTTGTGGCTCAGCTGGTAAAGAATCCGCCTGCAATACAGGAGACCTGGGCTCGATCCCTGAGTTGGGAAGATTCACTGGAGAAGGGAAAGGCTACCCACTCCAGTATTCTGGCCTGGAGAATTCCATGGACTGCATAGTCCATTGAGTTACAAAAGAGTCAGACACGACTGAGTAACTTTCACATACATATATATGAAAATCTGAAAGATATCTTAAAAATATATGTCAATATGTATAATATATCAGAGCTATATATATGCATTTCAGTTGTATATCAGACCCCTTAATATCTCAGATATGTATTTTTCATATATATATGTCTTTTCATATATATGTCTGTGTGTGTGTGTGTATATATATGACTGATGGATTGACATATGGGATAGTTGAGTTTCAAAAGCTAAGTTCTCAATCATTTGCAAGGTCCTTTTTATTTCACCTTTAAGAGACTCTGAAATAATGGAATGGGATATATAAATATAAATATATATAGTTTTCCCCAGGTGTTTTACCTGAGGAAGTTATGTCTAATATTTTCACTGTCTTAAAATCCAGGATCTCTACTGACAATAATCATTGTATATTCTCATCTTTCCAGTTAATTCATATGATCAATTCTTTTGAAGATTTCTTTTTGAAAAAAGCATGTTTTTCAAGGAGTGTTAGTATGTTACTCCAGCAAGAATCAACATACAGAAACCAAACTGTACTAACAAAAATTGCATTCAACTCAAGTTTACTTCTCAATGATGTAACTTGATTTGAAAAAAATAATTACACCTTCTTTAACATATGTAAATCTGGATTCTGTGATATATAAATCTGAATTTCAAGATGCTAGAAATTATTTGTAAATGATAAATACTTTGGAAAACATTCATTATACTTCTCTTTTTATAAAAAGCTAAAACTATTTGTAAATTAAATTATAACACCTATGATAAGCAGATGATCATATATTTTTTTGTAGGTGTGAAAATATTCTAGGATTTTCGATAAAATAAATGAAGCCAGAGTAATGTTTAAAAATGTAGATATCAAAAAAAATTTTTTTAATGTAGATATCTAAAGTGGAGTAAAATGTTCTGTCCATCGTTTTAAAACATGTACTTTTTTAAAATGACATAACTTCTGCACATTTATGGGATAGTAAGAAAAAAAATAGTGTTCATCTTTTATTTCTTCATGCATCCCCCAAATCACATATTGTCCACTAAAATTTGTTGATGGGGTATACTATACAAAGTTGAGAAAATCTTATCTTCAAGCAGCGTTTTGTTGGTAAGATGAATCTTATTAAGAGATCTGCAGTGTTCTATTATTCTGTGTCCTGCTCAGGTCACAAGAATCTTTCCCACTGTATTCGTTTCCTAAGGCTATCCTAACAAGTTACCACAAATGTGATGGCTTAAGACAAAAGAATTTATTTACTCACAGATCAGGAGGACAGGAGTTCTAAATTGAGAAGCTTGCAAGATTGGTTCCATGTGCCACCTCCCAACAAGCTTCCAATGCTTGTTAGCAATCCTTGGCGTGCACAGCTTAGAGACCCACTACTCCAGTCTCTGCCTCCATCCTCACGACTCCTTCTCTGTGCCTCAGTGTCGTCTTCTCTTTTTACAAAGACTCTTATCATTGGATTTAGGGTTCATCCGAAATCCAGAATAATCTTGAGACTCTCAGCATAATTACATCTAAAGAGACCCTTTTCCTAAATAATATCATCTTCCAGGTTTCAGGATTAGAGGACTTGGACATCCCTTTAAAAAAAATTTTTTTTAATTGGAGGATAATTACTTTACAGTGTTGTGTTGGTTTCTGCCCCACAACAACTTGAATCAGCTGTAAATATATATGTTTCCCCTCACTCTTGAGCCTGCCTCCCACCCCAGGCCCCTCCCGCTCCTTTACCGGACATATCTTTTGGGGGGCCACTATTTAATCCAGTGCATGCTCAGCTGCTTCAGTCATGTTCAACTCTTTGTGACGCTATGGAGTGGAGCCCACCAGGCTCCTCTGTCCTTGGGATTCTCCAGGCAAGAATACTAGAATGGGTTACCATGCCCTCCTCCAGGGGATCTTTCAGACCCAGGGATCAAACCCACATCTCCTGTGTCTCCTGCATTGCAGGCAGATTCTTTACTCAGTCAGCAACCTGGGAAGCCCAACTGTACCCGCTACACCCGTATTTAATACGTATGATTCTTTGTTCTATACTGTTCACACAGTCATGGACCATCAATCTTGTATGTTTCCCTGTATTATGGAAGCAATAAAATAGAGTGGTTAAAAGCATAGACTCCTGAACCAAGTTGTTTCTCTTCAAATACTGATTCTGCTGTTTTACCAGCAGTTAACACTATGTAACTCTGCTTCGGTTTCCTTACCTGTAAATATACAGAATAATAATACTTAATGTACCACCCTTATGGCAGAAAGTGAAGAGGAACTAAAAAGCCTCTTGATGAAAGTGAAACAGGAGAGTGAAAAAGTTGGCTTAAAGGTCAACATTCAGAAAACTAAGATCATGGCATCTGGTCCCATCACTTCATGGCAAATACATGGGGAAACAGTGGAAGCAGTGTCAGACTTTATTTTTCTGGGCTCCAAAATCACTGCAGATGGTGATTGCAGCCATTAAATTAAAAGACACTTACTCCTTGGAAGGAAAGTTATGACCAACCTAGACAGTATATTAAAAAGCAGAGACATTACTTTGCCAACAAAGGTCCGTCTAGTCAAGGCTATGGTTTTTCCAGTGGTCATGTATGGATGTGAGAGTTGGACTGTGAAGAAAGCTGAGCACCGAAGAATTGATGCTTTTGAACTGTGGTGCTGGAGAAGACTCTTGAGAGTCCCTTGGACTGCAAGGAGATCCAACCAGTCCATCCTAAAGGAGATCAGTCCTGGGTGTTCATTGGAACCACTGATGCTGAAGCTGAAACTCCAATACTTTGGCCACCTCATGCGAAGAGTTGACTCATTGGAAAAGACCTTGATGCTGGGAGGAATTGAGGGCAGGAGGAAAAGGGGACGACAGAGGATGAGATGGCTGGATGGCATCACCGACTCGATGAACATGAGTTTGAGTATACTCCAGGAGTTTGTGATGGACAGGGAGGCCTGGCGTGCTGTGATTCATGGGGTCGCAAAGAGTCGGACACGACTGAGTGACTGAACTGAACTGAATACTTAATGTGTGTAATTTTTGTGTTAAATAATATGTAGGAGCACAGACACATATGAGTATTGCCAATTGCCATTACTGAACAATTGTTTATCAGTAGCTACGGTTTTGAAATGTGATCTTATAAGACAAGTCAATGGAATCACTAGTTCTACAGGATTACATTTAGACAGGAGAGATGAGATTCAGGATTTTAGGTCAAGAACTTGACAAAATGGCAGGGATGATTTAAGTGTAGAGGAGGCTCAGAGAAAGAAGGTTTTTTATAACAACTCTGCCCTGAAATAGAACCTTCTGACCATTAAGCGTTGTGGAACAGGAAGGGTAATGGAAGAGGGTGGGAAGAAAATAGCTGTCTCCTATGTATGTTGAGTTTGAAACAACAGTAGACCTGTTTAGCCAGTGATTATAAAGTACAGTGAAACCTTAGGGATGGAAATTTGTTAGTTACTCACACAGAAGTAAATTATAGGACTAAGGGAGAAAACTTAAAAGAAAAATAATCCCAGAGAACAACAAAATTTCAGAAAGCATCCAGTTAAGGAAGATAGAAGAGTGAGCATTCCCACTAGGAAAGAAAAGAATAAGTATTTAATGATAAAAGTGAAGTGGCAAAATATGCAAACTGATAGAAATCAGGGAAAGGAATTTCATGAAAGAGATACAAAAAGAAATATCAAATACTTTAGCAGGGTCAAGGATAGTGAAAAGACATTGGCATTTTCTCAGTTTGCAATTAGAAAGTCAGTATTGAATTTTAGATGAGCAGTGTTTGTAGAGATTTGGAAAATCCACTGAGATTTCAAAAGGTTGCGCATTGCATAAGTTAAGAAATTGGAGCCAATAATTGCTCCAGAAGCTTAGCAATAAAAGAAATAGCTTTTAGAAGTTTTGTAGCAGGATTTATTCTAAAAGTAAGATTTTTTACCATATTTAAAGACAGTAATGATGAAACTAACAGGGTATACTAATTGAAGGGATAAGAAAGAGAGGACATAATTTTTGTGAAGGCTTAGAGGATTCAGAAGGGGAGAGATTAAAGGAGAACAATGAAGACCTTGGGTCTGGAGATGATTCGGTTCAGTGAGACAACAAATATTTCTATGGCCTAGAGAAAGCATATTCTTGCATTTCTTCACTGATGCAGTGAATATTTATTGAACCACCCCTCCTGCAAGGTTAGCACTAAATAACAGACACTGAACAATAAAACAGACCAAAAGCTCCTCCATAGACCTCACTTCTGATTTGTATGTGAGCTTAGGTCTAACTTGTAAAGTAATCAAATAGCATGTGACATTTAAAATGCTCTGCTTAAACACTTAAGAAGGGCTTCCCTCATAGCTCAGTTGGTAAAGAATCTGCCTGCAATGCAGGAGACCCTAGTTCGATTCCTGGGTTGGGAAGATCTGCTGGAGAAGGCATAGGCCACCCACTCCAGTATTCTTGGGCTTCCCTTGTGGCTCAGCTGGTAAAGAATCCACCTGCAATGAGGGAGATCTGGGTTCGGCTCCTGGCTTGGGAAGATCCCCTGGATAAGGGAAAGGCTACCCACTCCTGTATTCTGGCCTGGATAATTCCATAAACTGTGTAATCTATGCGCTCGCAAAGAGTCAGACACGACTGAGTGACTTTCACTTTCACTCAAACACTTAAGAAAATTGAAGGTGGTGTCACCTAGGTTCAATGGTTGATTAGAACAGGTTAAAAGATCTTGAGTTGTTAATCTAGAGTTCTGAGTGGAAGAAGGTTTCTTGATTTCAGCACTGTTGACATTTGGGACTGGATAATTCTTTGTGTGAGGGGCCATCTTGTAAGATGTTTGGCAACATCCCTGGTCTGCCAGTAGCAACCCCAAGCCCCAAGTTGTTGACAACCAAAAGTGTCTGCAGAATTGTCAGATGTTCCCTGGAAAGCAAACTCACCCAAGCAAGAGGACTGAGCTAGAGAAAAATCGTGGGCCTGGCTGATAGAGGTCCAGCTGTGGAGAGAGGAAGGAGAAACTGACTGGAATTATGAGGATATAGAGAGGCATGGAAGAAAGAGGGCCATGATGATGGTGAACAGCAGATTCAGTGTGAGTGAGGAGAGTTGAAATGGGATGGTAGTGTGATGGCTGATTATACATGTTAATTTGGGCTGAGCGATGCCATGAAAGCTGGTGAAATCGGACTGCTGGTGTCTGTGAGGGTGTTTTCGGACAACAGTAGTGTCCAAGTGGGCAGACTGAGTACAGAAGCGGCCCCTCACAATGCCCTGGCACCGTCCGGTCTTTTGGAACTAAATAGAACAAAGCTTACAGGAAGTGAGAATTCAGTCTGTCCTGCCGAGCTGGAACATTCGTCTCTGCCCTTGCCTATCGGTGTTTCTGCTTCTGAAGCCTTGGGATCGGACTGAATTACACACCAGCTTTCCTTTTTCCAGCTTGCAGATGGCAGACTGGGGGATTTCTCGGCCTCCATCCATAGTTTCATGGACTAATGCTCATAATAAATCTCCTCTTTATCTATCTCCTCCTCTCTCTATATCCTATTGGTTTTCTGTTTTTCTGGAGAACACTGACTGGTACAGGATGTTGCCAGTAGCATCAGATCGAACTTGGAAATCAGAAGACCTGTGTGTGACCTGAGTAAAAGCACTTACCTGCTGAGTCTCAACTCTTACCTCTGTAAAACGAGGGTAATATTACAGGTTATGTGGTTTTGTTGTAGAGTTAGATAAAATTCCATCTATTAAATTATTTCATACAATAATATGTGCTGTACCAATAAAGCACTTTTATTAAGTTTGAATATATGAGAAGAGAGAAAAAATAAGTCAAAGGGCAGGCAGAGCACTTTAGCTATTTCACACGAATTTCATGTGAATGCTTTGGAACATATGTAACACTTCAAAGATGAGTAGTGTATAAAACCTCAACTTTTTTAGATTGGTTTCTAAAAACTTTCAAATGCTTTCAACGCTCTCTGCATAATCATGATGGAAGACAGATTTTGGACAAAATAAGACTTCAGAGTTTGGACAGTGGCCTAAAATTATGTGTTCTTTTTGTGTCCTGTGAATTTAGAAATAGTTGGGACATTTCTGGTTTCTTTTAATGTGTTTAAATGTGTGTAAAGAACAGCTATATTTGAGCCCAAAAAACTCTGTGTTGTTACCACCCTTCTGGTCTACATGGACTAAAAATATAATGCTTTTCCAAAAAGGTTTCAGTGCCTAGATCCTGCCTGACTTCTATAGTCAATGTATAAACCCCAGATAATATAGGTTTGTGATGGAAATGCTGACATGCTTTTAGGTCTACCAGTTATAACTTTCTGGTGCTGACTTGCAGGCCTGCTGGACACCACTGTTAAAGGTTTTCAGTATGATCTTTTGAAATGGAGGGCTATGAGAACGTGAATTTGGGTAAAATCGTAACAGTTAAAAACATGCTGTATTGACATTTAGATTAGTTTGAGAAGGTACTCTTCTGGTCCAAATTCTAGGTGGATGTCAGTCAGTCTGTTTGTAGTTTTAAATAAGTCACCTTCTCCAAATGGGTGTGAAGAAATGATTAGCAAAATCCTTTAAAAAATGTATATAAAATATTACACCTCCTTCTTTTGTTGCAATGTCTTTGAGCATCTTGTTCTCAGTGATCCACTGACAACATTGGATTGTCTTATTGCTCTCTTGATGTGTTCTTTCTTGTACTTCATGGGTAGAGAAAAAGCTTCATTTTTACTTATATTTAGCCTTAGTGTTCATACACGTTTATGTGTAATTGCCCTAAATAGATCTCCAACATGTTATGAAAACCATCAGAATGGCCGCTCCAAGGATAACACATTACCTGATAGTATTAGAACAATTCTTTATGTTACTTTCTTTGCTAGAGTTTTTTTTTAAATATGAAAACTGGTTGTGTATACATACTAAAGTTTAACAAATTCAGTAAGTTCTCAGTTTTACCATTTTCATTCATATAAACATTTACTTGCTATTTGAACTTCAGAATTGACTTCAAATGAACATTGGAAGATAACAAATCAGTATAGATGCTTTGTGGTATAATTTTCCAAATCTGTTAAGATCTTTTTTTATAAAATATAAAAGACATAATTTCCATAAGCCCATAAATGATGCTACAATCATTTTTCTGGTTTGTTTTTCTTGCCTGTGAAGTTGTAAAGTAATTCACTTATTTGTCTATGAAATGATAACAAAACCTTTATTACTATAAGGGATTTGACTGAGAAGATCACATTAAAATAAACCATAAACACTGAAGCAATTTTTTTCAGCATAATTCATGTTCCTGTCTTTTTTAAAAGGAGAAAGATAATAAATATCCTTGGTGGGTTATTTTTACTATTCAGAAGCTGCACTTTCCATGTACAAATCTTCTCTTATTAAGTAAAAGTTGCTATAGCCTCAATGCAGATTTTTTTTCAATTATTTTTTGAAGTTCTTATGTTTAGATTTTGACATTCTAAACACAAAAGCCTGTTTATAGGCTCTATTCTTTTTAAAAATCAGCTGTATTATTCTGAACATTGTATATATGGCCCATAATTTGTTTGCAGACCTTCTGGGCATTTTCCCTAGTGCCATACAAATTGGATCCTAAGAGAGTTTTCTAGTGAGTACCTCTTTCATTATTGTTTCTTCTATTTATTTCTAAAAGCATACTAATATTGGATAGTCCCAAAAAATGATGTGTATGCCATGAGTTTTCTAGTGAGTACCTCTTTCATTATTGTTTCTTCTATTTATTTCTAAAAGCATACTAATATTGGATAGTCCCAAAAGATGACGTGTATGCCATGATTACATTGCATGAACACATTTTCAACAAAAAAGATAAGTATGAGTTTTTAGGCCAACTGTATGTAAGCCAGAAATGGAGATGCAGTGAAGTAGGGAGAGAATATATTGTGAGTTTGACTTTTATGGAAATTCTGTAATTTTTTTTAAGAGTTGTGTTCTGAGTGCAGAGTCTTCAGGTGCCAGCCTTACTTGGCAATGATCTGCTCTATTTTAAGCTTCTGTTTCAATTCCTGATTTCTAAGATCATTATGGTTGTGCGTGTCTATGTATATGTATATACACGTACACATATTGGGGGGAGAGAGAGAGACAGAGACAGAAAGAGAGAGGGAGAGAGAAAGAAAGACAAAACAAACTCAGAGGTGAGGCAGCAGAACTCACTCCTATTTTATAAAATGTTTTTCAACAACTCTTGTCACTTTTCCCCAACTATTACCATTTTTCTCTGCAAGAGTCCTAGGTTATTTTTATCACCCAAACTTCCAGTGTTTGAATATGCTGCTGTTCATAATCTTCAAATTATACCTTACACATAATTTATCACCTAAATTCCAACACTATAATTGGTTTAAGTTCATCGGCATCAGTAATAGTAACAAGCAAAGCATGGTCAGATGTTGCATCATGTATTATAATCATTTTATCATTACATTGTTTCTAAAAATTTGACAATCATATAGTTTTTCAACACTTCTGACTCAACTCCTTCTCTTCAATATTGCTCTTGATTAAAAACTATTTTTCCACCTGCATATATGTCCCCAGCATCCTTTGATTGAATTTATTCTCTTTCTACCCATATTCTCTCTCTCAGTTGATCCTGTGTTCTTTGAATTACTTTCATCCTTCATAATTCACTATTTTTCCATGAGTTATTTAAAATTATTTTGGTGGGAAGTGAGCCTCTTGATGAAAGTGAAAAAGAAGAGTGAAAGAACTGGCTTAAAACTAAGCATTCACAAAACTAAGATGATGGCATCTAGTCCCATCACTTCATGGCAAGTAGATGGGAAAACAGTAGAAACAGTGACAGACTATTTTCTTGGGCTCCAAAATCATTGCATATGGTGATGACAGCCATGAAATTAAAAGATCCTTGTTCCTTAAAAGAAAAGCTATGACAAATAGCACATTAAAAAGCAGAGACATTACTTTACCAACAAAGGTCTGTCTGGTCAAAGCTATGGTTTTTCCAGTAGTCGTGTATGGATGTGAGTTGGAACTTAAAGCTGAGCACCGCAGAATTGATGCTTTTGAACTGTGGTGTTGGAGAAGACTCTTAAGAGTCCCTTTGGACTGCAAGCAGATCAAACCAATCCATCCTAAAAGAAATCATTCCTGAATATTGATTGGAAGGACTGATGCTGAAACTGAAGCTCCAATACTTGGGCCACCAGATGCCGAAGAACTGACTCATTGGAAAAGACCCTGATGCTGGGAAAGATTGAGGGCAGGAGGAGAAGGGGATGACAGAGGATGAGATGGCTGGATGGCATCACTGACTTCATGGACATGAGTTTGAGTAAGCTCCGGAAGTTGGTGATGGACGGGGAGGCCTGGTGCTACAGTCCATGGGGTTGCAAAGAGTCAGACACGACTGAGTGACCAAACTGAACTGAAGTGATGACATATCGCTCAGAATAACTTAGTCAGAAAAGTGACATCTCAGCCCCTGCAGGTAACATATCCTGCCATGGAACTGTCTTCAAGGAAGAATTTATGCAGAGGCTCTTAACTAGCGAGAAACTAAGCAGGCTGAGGGGTGCAGGTGGTAGTACCTGAAGAGCCAGTTCTCACTAGCAGGAAGGAATAGTTTATCATTTAGAGTGGGGTTCCCTGGTGGCTCAGCTGGTATAGAATCCACCCACAATGCAGGAGACCTACGTTCGATCCCTGGGTGGGGAAGATCCTCTGGAGAAGGGAAAAGCTACCCACTCCAGTATTCTCGCCTGGAGAATTCCATGGAATGTATAGTTGATGGGGTCACAAACAGTCAGACATGACTAAGCGTCTTTCACTTTCACTTTACAGTGTTTAAAATCACTGGCATATAATAATAACAAAAAGCACAGCTTGGCTTAATTTTGCATTTTTCAGTTCAGTAGCTCTGTTGTGTCCGACTGTTTGCGACCCCATGGACTGCAGCACACCAGGTTTCGCTGTCCATCACCAACTCCCGGAGTTTGCTTAAACTCATGTCCATCAAGTCAGTGATGCCATCCAACCATCTTGTCCTCTGTCAGTTCCTTTCTTTTGATATAATTAATCTTTTATTAATTATGCAATTTATTATTTATTAGTAATACTAATTACTAATTATGTATTAGGTACTTACATG